>NC_069504.1:305437648-305565148 GCF_027579735.1 Bombina bombina | reverse complement strand
CAACAGGTAAACCAAATCATGTGATAATACAGCGTACGCTGTGTACGGTTGAACCCGGGCAACAGGGATAGTCATATTTAAAAGTGTCACAACATTATTTACAAGAAAGTGTTAATAAAATGCTTATTATATAACACAATAAATAAAACAATGAAAATCAATACTCATCTCAAATATTAAATAAATATAATAAAAAAAAAAAAAAAAAAAGAGCCTAAGTCTGAAAAAGTTGTTAATTAAGCAATTTAAAACCGATATTTAAAATCTAACGTGGTGACTAACACAGAAAACAGAGTTAGAGCTGCCAAAGATAATTTCTGAATAGAACTTCTGATAACAGGGCGATCTGAATGGTTAACCTATTGGTTTCTTTTACATGAAAGCATTCAAGTCCAAATCAATATTTAGCCCCTTAGGATTTAATGTATCCAGTTCGTGAATCCAGAATGTCTCTCTTTGGCGGAGAGTTCTGAGTCTGTTCACGTGTTTGCTAGGTGGTATCTCTTCAATTATTTTTACTCTAAGGCAGTCAGGATTAGACCTATGTTTCTTTTAAAAATGATAGGATACACTGTGTGTCTCAAGTTTATGTGTGATGTTATACTTGTGTTCACTGAACCTCTTTCTCATGGTTCTCTTCATATGCCTGATATAAATTAAATTGCAACTACAACTCAACATTTATACAACATATGTGGAACTGCATGTGAATCTATTTTTGATTTTATATTTCTTTTCATACTTAGAATTATAGAAGTGGTCTTGTTTGCAAATGTGGGAACACATTCCACATCTTGCTACCCCACATTATTATTATCGGTTATTTGTAGAGCGCCAACAGATTCCGCAGCGCTATAAACAAAGGGGAGTACAACAAAACAATTATAGGGTAGAGGGCCCTGCCAAGAGTTGCACTGTTGTAGTCAGCTCTTAAGAAGGTGATCTACAAACAGCTGGACTTTTAGGCTTACATGCTAAGAGGGTTAAGGGGATTGCAGTGGAGGAGAGGAACTGGTATTGGGAAAGGTTAGGGTAGGTTGTATGCGTCCCTGAACAGTAGAGTCTTTAGGGAGCACTTGAAGCTTTTAAAACTAGAAGAGAGTCTTGTGGAGCGAGGCAGAGAGTTCCATAAGATGGGAGCCAGTCTGGAGAAGTCCTGTAAACGGGAGTGTGATGAGGTGACAAGAGAGGAGGAGAGTAGGAGGTCATGAGCAGAGCGAAGGGGACGGGAGGGAGAGTATCTGGAGACAAGGTCTGAGATGTAGGGGGGAGCAGTGCAGTTGAGGGCTTTGTATGTAAGAGTGAGAGTTTTGTGTTTGATCCTAGAGGCAAGAGGAAGCCAGTGAAGGGATTGGCAGAGAGGCGCAGCAGATGAAGAGCGACGTGTAAGGAAGATGAGTCTGGCAGAGGCATTAATTATGGATTGTAAAGGAGCTAGGCGGCAGGTGGGGAGACCAGAGAGGACAGAGTTGCAGTAATCAAGGTGGGAAAGAATGAGAGAGTGGATTAAAATCTTAGTTGTGTCTTGTGTAAGGAAGTGTCTAATTTTAGAGATGTTTTTAAGGTGGAAGCGGCAGGCTGTAGCCAAGGACTGAATGTGAGGAGTGAAGGAAAGATCTGAGTCAAATGTGACCCCGAGACATCGGGCATGCGGGGTAGGGGTAATGATGGAGTTGCCGACAGTTATAGAGATATTGGGGGTGGAGATTTTGGAAGAAGGGGGGAAAATGAGGAGCTCAGTTTTGGAGAGATTTAGCTTGAGGTAGTGAGAGGACATCCAGGAAGAGATGTGAGAAAGACAGTTAGTGACACGGGATAGCAAGGAAGGAGATAGTTCTGGTGCAGAGAAGTAGATTTGGGTGTCATCGGCATACAAATGATATTGGAAACCGTGGGACTTAATAAGGGAACCTAGTGATGATGTATAGATTGAGAAGAGAAGGGGACCGAGAACAGAGCCTTGCTGTACTCCGACAGAAAGGGGTAACGGGGCAGAGGAGGCCCCAGAGAAGGCTACACTGAAGGTACGGTTTGACAGGTAGGAAGAGAGCCACGAAAGGGCTGTGTCACAGATGCCGAAGGATTGGAGGGTTTGGAGCAAAAGAGGGTGGTCGACAGTGTCAAAGGCTGCGGACAGATCAAGGAGGATAAGCAGAGAGAAGTGGCCTTTTGATTTAGCTGTAAGTAGGTCGTTGGTGACCTTAACAATAGCTGTCTCTGTGGAGTGATAGGGACGAAATCCAGATTGCAGCGGGTCAAGAAGGGAGTTTAACGTAAGGAAATAAGATAGGCGTGCATATACTAGTTTTTCGAGAAGCTTTGAAGCAAGAGGGAGGAGGGAAATTGGGCGGTAGTTGGATGGGGAGGTAGGATCAAGGGAAGGTTTTTTGAGGATAGGTGTGACCAGTGCATGTTTCAATGATGAGGGAAATGTACCAGTGCTGAGGGAGAGGTTGAAAATGTGTGTTAGTATAGGAGTAAGGGTAGCAGAGAGAGAGGGGAGCAGCTGTGAGGGGATAGGGTCAAGGGGACAGGTAGTGAGGTGAGAGCGCAGTATAAGTGCTGAAACTTCGTCCTCAGTAACAGGGGAGAATGAACTAAGTTTCAGGTTATGAGGGTTGTGGTTGAGTGAGAGTATTTGAGGGGGGGAGAGAATGGAAGTGTGTTGAAAGCTGATTTCATGTCTGATGGAATCAATTTTGTTAATGAAGTGACTGGCAAAGTCTTGAGCTGACAGAGAAGTTGTATTAGGAAGTGGGGGAGGGCGGAGGAGAGTATTGAAAGTGGAGAACAGACGTTTTGGGTTTGAAGAAAGATTAGAGATAAGATTAGAGAAGTAGTGTTGCTTGTGGAGATTAAGGGCAGAGTAGTAGGAGTTCAAGATGAATTTGTAATGAAGAAAATCAGCTGAACTCCGTGATTTTCTCCAATGTCGTTCAGCAGTACGGGAACATCTGCGTAGGTACCGTGTCAGAGGAGTATGCCAGGGCTGGGGATGAGTGTGTGATTTCCTAGCAGTGGTAAGAGGGGCGAGATTGTCAAGGACGGATATAAGGGTGGAATTATAGTGGCAGATAGATTGCTCAGGGCAGGAAAAGGACACATCTTTTGGTACCTGTAGAAGTACCCAGCCAGTTGTCATTTATAGTACTTTTCAAAGGTATCTGTTTCATTGGTTTGAGTTTTGATTGGGCTAATATATTCTTAAGATCTCAATTTTTCTTATAGGTAATAATTGGCCTATCAGGAAGTGAGTTACCTAAAATTGGGTCCGCTACCCAAAGTCCACAAGTCCCTTATAGATCCCCCGGGGAGACCCATCATCTCCGAAATCAACTCCCTCACCAGTAATTTATCGACATACATCGATCATTTTTTGCAACCAATAGTCAAGAATATCCCCTCTTTCATTAGAGACACCACTCACGTAATTAATACATTTGAAGGACTAAATTGGAATGAGGATTACATCTGGCTCACGTGTGACGTGACTGCCCTTTATACCTGCATTCCCCACCACCTGGGCCTAAAAGCCATTAGAGACAGCCTGATACTTAGTTAAATAGCACCCGATCAACTAGAATTTTTGTTATCTTGTATTAAATTTATTTTAGATCATAATTATTTTGAATTTGAGAGAAATTTTTATTTGCAAACACAGGGGACCGCTATGGGCACTACCTTTGCGCCATCATATGCCAATATATATATGGGGAACTTTGAAACCAACTATATTTGGCAAAACAATCCATTTCAGGGTAACATTATACACTACCATCGTTACATCGACAATGTCATCATCATTTGGAAGGGGGAAGAATCACTTATCACTCATTTCATAGAACATATTAATAACTTAAAATTTACCCATAATACACATAGGGAACATATTGACTTTCTAGACCTCACACTTTTGAAGGCAACAAATAATAAGATAGCAGTAGAAAATTTTAGGAAAGCAACTGACAAAAATGGGTTCCTAAACGCTAATAGTGGCCATCTCACGAGATGGAAACAAAATATACCATTAGGACAATATCAACGTATTAAAAGGAATTGTACCCATCAATTGGATTATGAGAAAGAAGTGAATATACTGGATAATAGATTTAAGGAGAAGGGTTATAAAAAAGAACTCTTAGAGAATGTGAAAAAACAAGTAGATAAAATGGATAGACAGAAAATGCTTAACGCATCACTATCGAGAGGGGGAAAGAAAGATGATAATATTAGGTTCATTACGACCTACAGTCAGGGTAGTAAATGCATAGAAAAAATGATGAACTCTCATTGGGGCATCCTTAAAGCGGACCAAATTTTAGGTAACTCACTTCCTGATAGGCCAATTATTACTTATAAGAAAAATCGAGATCTTAAGAATATATTGGCCCCATCAAAACTCAGACCAATGAAACAGATACCTTTGAAAAGTGCTATAAATGACAACTGGCTGGGTACTTCTACAGGTACCAAAAGATGTGGGGTAGCAAGATGTGGAATGTGTTCCCACATTTGCAAACAAGACCACTTCTATAATTCTAAGTATGAAAAGAAATATAAAATAAAAAATAGATTCACATGCAGTTTCACATATGTTGTATACATGTTGAGTTGTAGTTGCAATTTAATTTATATTGGGCGTATGAAGAGAACCATGAGAAAGAGGTTCAGTGAACACAAGTATAACATCACACATAAACTTGAGACACACAGTGTATCCTATCATTTTAAAAAGAAACATAGATCTAATCCTGACTGCCTTAGAGTAAAAATCATTGAAGAGATACCACCTAGCAAACACGTGAACAGACTCAGAACTCTCCGCCAAAGAGAGACATTCTGGATTCACGAACTGGATACATTAAATCCCAAGGGGCTAAATATTGATTTGGACTTGAATGCTTTCATGTAAAAGAAACCAATAGGTTAACCATTCAGATTGCCCTGTTATCAGAAGTTCTATTCAGAAATTATCTTTGGCAGCTCTAACTCTGTTTTCTGTGTTAGTCACCACGTTAGGTTTTAAATATCGGTTTTAATATTGCTTAATTAACAACTTTTTCAGACTTAGGCTCTTTTTTATTATATTTTTTTTTTATTTTTTTTTTATTATATTTATTTAATATTTGAGATGAGCTCCTAATACAACTGAGTATTGATTTTCATTGTTTTATTTATTGTGTTATATAATAAGCATTTTAGTAACACTTTCTTGTAAATAATGTTGTGACACTTTTAAATATGACTATCCCTGTTGCCCGGGTTCAACCGTACACAGCGTACGCTGTATTATCACATGATTTGGTTTACCTGTTGTTCCAGCCTATCAGGTTTTACCTTTTGCTATATACGTGTGCACCCGGCAACACGTGACATCTTCCCTCTTGAGAAAGTCCTAACGTTATAGGACGAAACACGTTGAGGTGTTCATCGCTCGGACGTTACGCACGCTTCCGGATCATCCCAGCTTGACGGAGTGCCCACAAGTTTTTCTGGCACCAGTCTCGGTTGTGGCTCTTTCCAACTGTCTCCTAGTCCTGCTGGTAATCCGTTGGACGGTACGTTACAGAGCAGCTGGTTATACATTATTTTTTTTTTATTTATTTTGTTTTTCCATTTTACAGAAGAAATAAAGAATAGTTTCAGCAATCATGGTACATTCTCAAGTCCTTACTAATACATACTAATCGATACTAATATAACAATTAAAACAAATAAACTTCTAACCTATTTCAGTGCTCTGTAGGTTGTTCGTATTAAATAGAGCTGTTGTTGCTCAACTTATCCAAATCAGACTATTTTACGCTAAAACAATTTCAAATAATCTCACCTAGTTCAATCGACTCCCTCCTCGGCAAGCCTCCTCAGGTCCTCCCCGGCCTCCAAACCAGTTGTCCAACCACCGCCCCCGTTTGTTATTAGTGTAACTCTAGAGTCCTCTTGTTTAGTATTCTACCTCAGGGTGTGTTATAGGTCTCTTCCCATAAGAATCTGGCGTCTAAGAAGAAGGGCAGCTTGTTTCGTTTTAGGAAACCATACTCCTCCAAGCTAATAAGCTCTGTAGTTCGTGCTATCCAGGATTCTAATGTCGGGGTTGTAGGTGTTTTCCATGCTCTAGCGATCACTGATCGTGCCCCATTAAGCCCTATCTGTACCAGAAGGGATCTCAGCTTGCATGTAATATGTGTCTTATAGTTTAAAAGAGCCACTCTGGGATTAAGTCGAAGTGTCCCTCCCGCTAATTTCTGTAAATAAGATTCCACTTCTCTCCAAAAGTTTTGTATTCGGGGACAGTCCCACCAGATATGTATCAGGCTACCCTGTTCACTATACCCCCTCCAACATGATCGAGATGAGTCTTGGTATATTGTGTTTAGTTTGGTCGGGGTTAAATACCAGCGCGAGAGGAGTTTATAGTTCTGTTCCAATATTTGTGGTGAGGTAGAGGATTTTTTTATTCTGCGGAAGATGTTGCCCCATGTGTTGTCGTCAATGTCTATGTGCATATCTAGTGCCCATCTAGACGCAAAATTTGGTAGGCTCTTAGTCTGGGGTTCTGTCAACATTTTGCGAGATGTCGCTAAAGAACCTTGGACGGTCATCTCCCTCTCACATAGTCTCTCAAACTGTGTCATTAGTCGGAGGAAGTCCTCCCTATGTGGAGATGTTTGTAGGAAGTGCTTGAGTTGTGCATATTTAAGCCAGTGTGTAAATCTGCCATCGGCCACTGTATTGAGGTTATTTCTATCTATCAATCTGCCTCCCTCCAAAAATCTACTTAATGGGATGGTGTAACCCCATTCTCGGAGTCTTCTAAAGCCTCTGTCCCACCCTCCAATCATCTCAGTGTTTAAAACTACTGGAAAAAGTGGAGACCTCTTTGATGATATATGGGGGTAAGTAATTTTTATTCTCTCCCATTCTTTAAAAAGGTGTTTGTGAATTTCTAGATGGCTACATTGTGGTGGTCTTAATTCTGCAGGAACCCAACACAACGCTCGGACAAACGGGACTTGGAGAATGTGAGAGTCGATGGATACCCATGCTTTATGTGATGTCGCCCCGTGCCAGTCTATTATTCTCTGAAGTGTCACTGCATGATAGTATTCCTCAATATTCGGTAGCCCTATACCTCCTGTATCTGTCGACCTATAGAGAGTATTCCTGTTCACCCTGGGTTTAATCTTACCCCACACATAAGAGTTAAGCTGGCTCTGTAACCTCGTTAAATACCATTTTGGCAAATGTAGTGGTAATGCCTGAAGTATGTACAATATTTAATGTAAAACAGTCATTTTAACAGAATGAACCCTCCCCCACCAAGATAGCGGCTTAGTTGCTCAGATGTTAAGGTCCTAAAATATGTTGTTAAGCAATGTCTCGTAATTTTTCTTAAAAAGGACTGGGTGAAAGGTGTATACCCAGAAATTTAATTGATTCTGTTTGTAGGCGTAGTGGACAGACCGATGTGAGACCTTGGAACTCAGATGCTTTTAGTGAAATATTTGGGACTTCAGACTTAGATTGGTTCACTTAAAAGTTTGAAAATTTGCCAAATCTTTCATTTCTCTCAGGATGGCTGGGATGGTTGTAGATGGGGAAGATATTGAAAAGAGGACATCGTCCGCATACATGGCTATTTTGAATTCGTTAGGGCCTATCAGGATACCGTGGATTTCGCTATTTGCGCATACATGGGCAGCAAACACCTCCATTGTCAATATAAAAAGTATAGGCGAGAGGGGGCATCCCTGGCGCGTGCCATTCTTAATAGTAAAAGGTTCTGAGAGCATACCATTCCCTCTCACTCTAGCACTTGGGTATGTATAAAGGCTACTTATTCTATTAGTTATTTTAGCTCCAAAACCAAATTTTTCTAGTGATTGTTTTAAAAAATGCCAATTTGTCCTGTCGAACGCCTTTTCTGCGTCGGTTTTCATTAGGACTGCTGGGATGCTATGATGTTGCGCATACATTGAAAGTGTCAGGGCTCTTATTGTGTTATCTCGCGCCTCACGGCGTGGTGTAAACCCTACCTGGTCTGTGTGGATGATGTCACTAAGTACTGTGTTAACCTGATTGGCGATGATCTTACTGAATATTTTGATGTCCGAATTGAGTAGGGAAATGGGTCTATAGCTGCCTGGTTAGTCTTGGGGTTTATCTGGTTTTAAAATAACCGAAATATGTGCAGATAGCATCTCTGGAGAGAATTGTGAACCCTCGTCATCTTGAGATCTAAATAATGTTAGTAGATGGGGAGCTAAAAGTTGCTTAAAGGATTTATAGTAAGAGTTAGTGAAACCATCAGGGCCAGGGCTTTTCCCCGAGGGGAGATGAGATATAACTGAGAGAACCTCCTCTAGGGAGAAAGGCCTGTCAAGGTCGCTCATTTGTGTTTCTGAGAGAGTGTTTAGGTTGGCTGATAATAAGTATTGTTGTAGTTCCTCATAATGTGCCTGTGAGTCCGTTTGTT
This sequence comes from Bombina bombina, assembly GCF_027579735.1. NCBI lineage: Eukaryota > Metazoa > Chordata > Amphibia > Anura > Bombinatoridae > Bombina > Bombina bombina. The sequence continues at coordinate 305,556,672 of NC_069504.1, read as the reverse complement.
TTAAGTTATAGAGGTGTGTATAAAAGTTTCTAAATCAGTCTCAATGCCCGTTTTGTAGTTATAGTTTGTGTACATGTGTCTGGCTAGTTCGTGTCCTAAGCGCCTTTGCTAACAAGGACCCTGTCCTGTTACCCTCGTAAAAGAAAGTTCTCCATAGCCCGAAGGCTTTCTGTTGGGCCTCTCTAGTGAGTATGTCATTGAGTTCTGATCTAGTTTTGGTGATTGAGGTTAAGAGATCCGAGTTCCTCGGTTGTTGCTTGTGCTCTAGTTCGAATTTACGTAGTTTGGCTAGCAAAGTGTGTACGGCCCTATTGTGTTCCCTTTTGAGATGTGCAGCATGTTTGATACATTCGCCTCTTATTACCGCCTTATGCGCCTCCCATAGGTTAAGTGGTGAGGTGTCGGGGCCCTTGTTAAAAGTGAAGTATTCATTGATTGATGTGGAAAGGGACTGGTATGTTGGTGGATGGCGTAGCAGGTATTCATCCAGCCTCCAGATATATGGGTTAAGTGGGGCCTCTGGCCAAGTTAGGTAAATGGATACTGTTGAATGGTTGGTCCATGTCGTCGGTTGTATGTCTGAGTCCTGAATAAGGGAAAGACTAGATTGGTCTACGTATAGGTAATCTAGCCGGGAGTAGGATGCCCATGGGAATGAATAAAAGGTATAGTTCTGTTGCCGGGGATGCTGTAACCTCCAGACATCCACTAAGCCTAGTTGTCTAAAACATTTGTATACTACATCAGGGGGTCTGTGTGTGGTTTCCATGTTGGAGGAGGTCGTGTTAAGCCCAGGATTCACAGTTACATTGAGGTCACCCCCTAGTATCAAAATTCCTTTCTTGTGTTCTAGTACTAGAGAAAGTAGTCTTTTAAAGAAGGGGGCTCTATTTGAGTTGGGTCCATACACATTAACTAATGTCACTGGTCTGTTGTATAGCAGTCCCACTACTATTAATACTCTGCCCTCTCTATCCCCCATAGTCTTAATCAGCTGGAAGGGAATATTGCGGTGGAACAAGACTCCCACTCCGTGGGAGCTTAATTCCCCCTCAAAAAGATCTATAGCTTTGAGATGGTTCGCGAGCTTTTTTGTCTCGCGAACCATCTCAAAGCTATAGATCTTTTTGAGGGGGAATTAAGCCCTTTAGCATTTTGAGATATTATCTTTAGGGTTTTATGCATTGTGGGTGTGTGTAGTGTGGGCTGTAGTCCCTGCTTACCTTGTCTGCTAGGTTTACCCTCTGGTGATACTTGTTCTCGTCTCTTATCTGGTTGGCCAGGGAGGACCCAAGTCGGCAGTGTTCTGAAACAAACCTATAATAGCGCCTTGGCTGTGAATGAAATAAAAAGAGCACATAACTAAACATAAACTTTATAACATTTATAACAATTAGCTGACTTCTCAGCCTATTAGTAAACCTTCTAACTAAGCTAGGCCTCTTCATGGCCAATTTACGCATGGGGGGAAGCAGCACTTTATCTGCTGCAATTGAACCTGCATATAAGACTATAATAACTAGAGGAACTGAAAATGTTACTACAATTCTAGTCAAGAAAGAATACAAAGAAAATTGAGAAATACAGACTAATTAGTTCTGGAAGTCTCTTGCCCGTGGCTCTTGTGAGCCTTAGGGTCCGCCTGTCAATTTCTTGTGGAATATAGTCCGCATACAATATGCATATATTTTGATATAGTGTAAGTAGATCTATCGGTAGTGTCCCTTGTTTAGTTCAGGTAGGAGTTGTATCATTGGAGAGCCCTCCAGGGCGTCTCATTGTCGGTGCTTTAGACTTCTTTTGGACTCTGGTCCACTTCTGCCTTTGCTGTCTTGGTAGCTGGGGCTGTGAAGAATCTTCTTTGTGGTCTTTGCCTGCTCCAGCAGGAATCTTTGGCAAGGGGATGTTTAGTTGTCTACAGAATGAGTCTAAGTCCTCCAGGTCTCTGTAGATACATTCCTTGTTGTCCTTTAACACCCTTAGAGAAAAGGGGAAACCCCATCGATATGGAATCGGCAGGTTTCTTAGGTGTGTTGTGAGAAAACCCACTTCTCTGCGTTTCGCTAGTGTAATATTTGAAGGGAAGCTTCTAGGTGTTTAATTGGTGATTTTTTCCTGGCTGCTGTGAGGATTCTTTCCTTGTCCTGATAGTAGTGGCATTTCAAAATGACATCCCTGGGTGGAGCAGAGGGTTGTGGTTTCGGTTTCAAAGCCCTATGGGCCCTATCTAACATTATGTCCATCTCAGAGCTACCGTCTAGAAGTGAGCGAAAGAGGTCTTGTAGGTACTGTTGCAGAGTGGTAGGCCCAACTGTTTCGGGGATGCCCCTTATTCTTAAATTTTGTCTGCGGCCTCTGTTGTCCAAATCCTCAATTTGGTTCTGTAGCTGAATAATTTCAGATGTTTGATGTTGAAGTTGAGAGGATGTCACATTAGTGGTTTCAGAGAGTTCTTCAGCATAGTCCTCAAGTTGTTCAACCCTGTTGCCTAGGTCTGTAATGTCTTTTTTAACCTCTGCAGCCCGTCTCTGATCAACTGGCTAACTTGTTGCATGAAAGAGGCAAAGTCGTCTTTAGTGGGTAGTTGTTTCAAGTCAGCTCTAGTTAACGGTATTTCCTCATATTGAGGATTTTATTCTTCATTCGGACTCTCCACTGCCATGTCAGTTGTTGGTGAAGTTGGGGCTGCTTCATCAGTGGCTGTTACTGCTTTGAAAAAAGTGCTCATTTTGGAGTTTGTACTGGTTTTTGATTTCAATTGTTTTTCAGGCTTCTGTTGCCTTCTTGATGCCATAACGTCCTTATAATGTGAAATCTGTTGGAGCCTGTTAATTTTAATGTGGAAGGTACAATCTCCCTGGATAGACTTCAGCAGGTATTTTATAACCTGAATTTTGCCTCAGAGTCAGTGAATGTATCCAAAGACACCCTTTTTCGCTATGAATTTCTATAACCTGCAGGGGTCTTTTTATGCTCAGCTTATTCCTTTTTCTCTTTGTTTTTAATTTTATTGTATGTTGTCTCCCCCAAGGGATTGTGGCCTTATGCTAGGAGCTGCAGCCTTTTGCACTGTTAAAGTCTTATCTGTTTAAAGATCTTTCATAATGTGGTGCTCTGTTGTGAGCTTTATACTTTATGGTTTGTCTGTCTCGCCCCTGTCATGGCGCTCATCTGCTCAATATCTATTTGCCCTCTGCGTGTGGAGGTTATTCCAGGGCCTACTGTCCTCTCCCATCGGTGCCTCTTTGCTCACCTATGATCCGCCATTCCAGGCTGCCCACTCTGCTCTTATGGGGGCTAAGTATGGGTGAGTGTGGGGCCGGTCTTGAATGTTCAGTCTCCCTCTTTGTACTTACTGTGGGTTGCGGCGCAAAATGTCGTGCTCTGGTTACAAGGCCGCAGTTAAGCAGGAGTCGGAACAGCCAGTCTCCACAATGCTAAGGTTGATCCACTGTCGTGGTCATCTTGCTGCTCCGGAACCTCCACTGTTATTTACCGGGCAGATTCCGGCGTTTAACTCCCTCTAGGCTGCCGTTTGAATAGTCAGCAGTGTCCAACTTCTCCTAGCGTTACTCAGATGCGACCATGCTGGTCCGTGGTCGGCTCCGCCCCCCTGGTTATACATTTTATTGAATGCATGAATTTGATTTATATCTTGTAAGTGTGATTTTAAAAAAAGCGCTTGATGTGCTAATTAAAACTCTTGCTCTTAGAAGGAATGCGCTGTGTTTATTTCTTTCAGCATCTCTCATCTTGGATACTTTGACACGGAAGTTTCCCTCAATCTGCAGCCGCTTCCACTAACAGGCATTTCCATACTCCAAGTGTGATAGTATTTGGGATTTTCTTAAAGCTATATACCATTAAAATCACCGGAGCTCATTATACCTCACTACACAGAGGAGAGAAAAGTCTACCCTACTCCAAGGAGTTAATGCACATATGGTAATCCGGAGTGTCTGAGCTCCAGGGACATTGACTGACTTTTCAGGACCCCAGATTGACACGGTACTGTGCAACCATATTGTGCTTCTAAACTTTCTTTTTCATCATTCATTTTTTCCTTAATCATCCGTTTGAACTATTACATTCTTTTCAATCATCACCTGCTTGAACATTTTCATTGCAACCATTGTCCATTGCTAGACAGAGACTTTTAACTGTTTCAACTAGGGAGCGCTGAATACCCTTGTTTGTTTGTAAGCAAAAGATCACATTGTTATAGCTTTATTGATAATTAATAAAGAGAACAGACAATTATTTAGATTTAATATTCTTTTATTACCATACCAGCCAACACAGAGATAATAAATAAAAAAATAAAAAAACAATGAGAAAAAGAACGGTTCATAGCCAGGGAGCTCAGAAAATCTCCCTATTCTTGCTGCTATTTCAAGGTAAGTCTTATATAAAAACAAAAACTGTGAAAAAAATCACTTGGCTAGATTCAATAAAACCTATTTGTGAAGCTCAGCATCTAACTGAAAAACTCACAAAAATTCCACAACTCAAAGATTGTGGAATTCATAAAGATTCATACCTACCCAACATTAATGAGTTGAGAGCCACTTTCCATTATAATCAGTGGTGCAGTATTTGTCTTGTAAATGTTTCATCTCTTTCTACATAGAGCAAGTTCTACCATGGAGGATATTGGCATCACAAAAATACACAAGTACAGATGGCCCTCAGTTTATGCCGGTTCAATTTGCGCCAATTCAGAATAAAAAACTTTTTTTCAGTCATGTGACCCCTATTGAAAAGCATTGAAAAGCAGTGCACTAATTAAAATAGCCAGTAGGTGGAGCTGTCTGCTTGTGTTGCAGCAAAGTTATGCATGCTTAGCAGACTTAAAGGGACAGTATACACTCATTTTCATATAACTGCATGTAATAGACACTACTATAAAGAATAAGATGCACAGATACTGATATAAAAATCCAGTATAAAATGGTTTAAAAATGTACTTAGAAGCTTTCAGTTTAACTCTGTTGAAAAGGCAGTTGGAAAGCCCACTGCAAGTGGGAAATAAGACACTCCCCCCTCCCCCTTCTTTTGCATATGAAAAGACCCTTTACACAAACAGGAGCAAGCTGGAGAAGGTAGCTGACGGTATTCAAATAAAAGTTTGGGGCTTGGTTAGGAGTCTGAAAATCAGAGCAATGTTATTTAAAAATAAGCAAAACTATACATTTTTAAAAAAAACAAACTTTATGGGCTTTATAAATAGATCATCTACAAAACATTTATGCAAAGAAAAAATGAGTGTATAATGGCCCTTTAAATTAATCTGTGTACACAGAACAGACCTTAGCTATCGAGCAACAAGATCTAGCAACCACTTCCCTATTATCTTCCTGCCCAGCTGCTTGGGGTGAGGGTGCCTAACTGCCTATTATTCTCTCCAGATTGAAATGCATAGAATAGGTGCAGACCCAATATTATCTAACATGCTAACAATGCAGAGAACTGTTTTGCAGAAAAATGCAGGTAAAAATTTTTTTTTGTTCATTAAACTTCGTTTGATGATACAGTCTGTTGTGTGATTATTTAATTAGGTTTATAATGCTATTTAGCATTTAAAGTCTTCATTTCAAAGCTTTAAAAATAATGTATTAGGTGTTACTTATGGCAATTTTGTGAGGGGTTTGGAACCTAACTCCCTCACTTCCCATTGACTTACTATATAAACTGGGTTTCAATTTACAACGGTTTTAATTTACAACCATTCTTACTGGAACCTAACCCTGGCATAAACCCTGGCATAAACTGAGGGCTACCTGTATACAGGAAAAATCCCAACCACATCTCTATAATGCCCCACAACACCCATGGCCAGCCCTTTCATTCTATTCAGTGAGGCTACTTTACCAAAGAAAAATACATATGGAAATATTTTACAATTACAAACATTTAGAGAACCTATTTTGCAAGTGTGTTTTCTATTTGTTGTTGTTATAAATATTGTTCTTCAGTGTAGCAATTCATGTTTGATGTTCATATTTCCTATATTGGGCACTTTACAGAACTATAGCTGTGAATGGCAAGAATGCCCACTAACAAAACTGTGGAAAATATAGGTGAAGTGATGCCCTCAGCTTTACAACTAGGCCCCTTAGTAACGTAACAAGCTTAAGTGAATCTCGTTAGATGTACTCAAATAAAAAACTGCATTAATGCCAGATATGTGAAGAACCTAAACGTGAGAACAGTTTGACCATGAACATAAGAATAACAAAATAATTACAAGTGAGTATCTCTGCTAGGGAACAGATGCATGATTCCCAATTTTCTTAAATATGTAGTCCTTACAACAATAATAACATCTATCTATCTATCTATCTATCTATCTATCTATCTATTTATCTATCTGTCTGTCTATCTGTCTATTTATCTATCTATTCTCAAAATCATTACACAGAGCAGAATGTGTATTTTTACTATTGCCTACTTTTAGTTACCCTAGTTGGGCCAAAAACATTTTTGCACCAGGGCCCTCTGTCGAGTAGGTCCGCTACTGTGTACATAATTACATTCAATGAAAAAATCTAAAATTTATTAAAAGACACAATACTTTTTATTTTGCAATTTTTAACAAGCTGATACAATAGATAAATACATGAGATGTTATATTAATTTGACCTGAAGCTGACAGCATATGAGTTAGGGTCCAATCCTCTAAAGATTAGATTGCTGCCTGTGCAAAATTATCTAAAAAGATCTGTTAGTGCTATGAGATCCTTTATGGGATTTTGTGAAGGCAAACGTTTATCTTGATAGCCGTGTATCTCAGGAGCATAGCTGATGTTTTCATATACAAAGGCCCTGACACATACAGTGCCCACAGTATAGTGCTCAATAACATAAGCTTTGCAAAAGTGTATTGACTGTACCTTGTCAAAATCATAATGTAGCTATTATACATCCAAACATATTAATAGTGTGCACTGAAACTTGTATTAAAAGCCTACAGAAAGATTAACATTTATATTAAGCCATATAACTATTTATTTATTTATATTATATCTAACATGCAATGTAATTTCCAAAAACTATGATAAAACCCTAAGAGGTTAAAATTGAAAGGGTTCCTTATATTTCTATTGTAAAGTCTTGACAAGTTGGCTAAACAGAGGAGTTCCTTGAGTATGTATGAAGTGTTCAAGCAGCTGTGATGAGAACTCTCTAAAAATATATCTACACATCATAAGAAATTCAATCCACTTAGGCAAAGTAGGAAAATATTCAGGGGCATGTGTATTAGTGTATGAGATGAGTAACTGTTCTGAAGATTGTTTGCATGCATTTTTGTTTGTTTGTTTTAGAAATGTAATGTACAATGCCTTGCAAGAGTATTCACCCCCTTGGCATTTTTCGTGTTTTGTTGCCTCACAACTTGGAATTAACATGAATTGTTTGAGGATTTGCATAATTTAATTTACAGAACATGCCCACAACTTTGAAGATGTATTTTTTTTTTTTATTGTGAAGCAAACAACAAATAGGACAAAATAACAGAAATAGTCAAAGTGCATAACTATTCACCCCCCTAAAGTCAATACTTTGTAGAGCCACCTTTTGCGGCAATCACATCTCCAAGTCGCTTTGGATAAGTCTCTATGAGCTTGCCACATCTTACCACTGGGATTTTTGCCCATTCCTCCTTGCAAAACTACTCCAGCTCCTTCAAGTTGGATGTTTTGCGCTTGTGAACAGCAATCTTTAAGTCTGACCACAGATTTTCTATTTGTCACAGTTCCCACCGTTCCAAGCAGACAGCCAGGCGTGTTCACCCCTTTGGGGGCAAGTGAGGGACTTGAATCTGGGACCTCTTGTATCCTAGGCTTGTTCTCTTGCCTCTAAGCCATGGCTACTTCTCTTTATTTGTGCCTGCAGCACTGGGGTGGACTCTGTATATTGCTTTGCCTGGATCACCTGTGTGCATTTACAACCTGTCAGTCAGGCTTACCTGGGACTTCTTACCAATTAGCAGCTCATTAGCTGGCTATATAACCCTGCCTTTTCCTGTTCTCAGTGTCAGTTCTTTGTTTCATGTTTCCTGTTTAGGTGTCTTTATTCCTGAATCCCTAAGTCTGACCCTGGCTTGTGACCCCGGCTCTGTTCATCGTTTACCTGCACCTCTGGCTTCCTTTGATCTCTGCAATACCTTGACTACTCTCTTGGATTTACCTTTGTTTGTACAGCATACTTGGATCCTTGTTTTTTGCACACAGCCCCGTGCATTTATTCACAGCCCAGGTGGTTTTCTTACCTGATCACTTTGGGCTGTGATACCTGTAAGGGTGAGCATATATCTCTGCTACAGACTCCAATCCAGGTAAGACCTTTACACTATTGGATTGAGGTTTGGGCTTTGACTAGGCCATTCCAATACATTTACATGTTTCCCCTTAAACCACTCAAGTGTTGCTTTAGCAGTGAGTTTGGGTTCATTGTCCTGCTGGAAGGTGAACCTCCGTCCTAGCCTCAAATCACTCACACAGAGTGGTACAGGTTTTGCTCAAGAATATCCCTGTATTTAGCACCCTCCATCTTTCCCTCAACTCTGACCAGTTTCTCAGTCCCAGCTGCTGGCTGATGGTGTTCTTTGGGTGATTTGATGTGTTGGGTTTGCGCCAGACATAGCATTTTCTTTGATGGACGAAAAGTTCAATTTTAGTCTCATCAGACCAGAGCACCTTCCTCCATACATTTTGGGAGTCTCCCACATGGCTTTTCTCAAACTCAAAACATGCCATTTTTTTTTGCTGAAAGTAATGGCTTTTTTTCTGGCCACTCTGCCATAAAGCCCAACTCTATGGAGCATACGGCTTATTGTCGTCATTGCCCGGTCCGGGAGTTTTGGTGGTGGCCGTCTCTTGGCAGGTTTGCTGTTGTGCCATGTTCTTTCCATTTGGTTATGATAGATTTGATGGTGCTCCTGGGGATCATCAAAGATTTGGATATTTTTTTATAACCTAATCCTGAATTGTACTTCTCAACAACATTGTCCCTTACTTGATTGGAGAGTTCCTTGGTCTTCATGGCAGTGTTTTGTTAGTGGTGCCTCTTGCTTAGGTGTTGCAGCCTCTGGGGCCTTTCAAAAAAAGTGTGTATATGTAATGACAGATCATGTGACATTTCACTAATTATGTGACTTCTGAAGGTAATTGGTTGCACCAGAGCTTTTATGGGCTTCATAACAAAGGATGTGAATACATACGCACATGCCAATTTTCTGTTTTCTATTTCTAAAAAATAGTTTTATGTATATATTTTTCTCATTTCACTTCACCAACTTAGACTATTGTGTTCTGATCCATCACATAAAATTCAGATTAATAAAACATTGAACTTAAGGCTGTAATGTAACAAAATAGATAAAAAGTCAAGGGGGTGAATACTTTTGCAAGGCATTGTACATACATAGCTTAGGGTTTTGTGTGAAAATAACTGCAAAATATGAAAATTGTATTGAATTTAGTTTTTTGGGTTTCAAAAACTACTCTTAGTAAGAAACAATATATATATATATATATATATATATATATATATATATATATATATATATATACACACACATATATCAATTGCTCTGACACTGGCAACTCAGTGGAGCAATACTATTATTGAAGAATGGTTCAGATGATGTTTTTTTAAGGATAAAAGTTCATTACAAGTTACCTCTGCTGCCCCATAAGCAGAAGGCTTAGGGTGCATTTTTATGTAAATGCTTGGTATAAGGACTTACTGTTCGGTACTTACCTTTAGGGAGCTCCACGTGTAGAGATGCTGTGACTCAACTCCTAATTTCGAAATTCTTGTGGGGCAGGTTAGCATATGCGAGCCTGCTTCCCGGAATGTAAGAAGCAGCGGTTATTAGACCACTGTTTCTTACACTCTACGCCACCTCTGAGGGGACTCACTCTCGATGATCGACTGTCCCTTCTCTCACACGATTGGTCACACGAGAGAAGGGGCGGGCATTACTTGAGTATCACTTGAGTATGTAATAATACATAGGGACAGTGGATCATGTTTCATCTACTGCCCGTATGTTGCAAAGGCGAGCAAACAACTTCTCAAGTTGAGAAGCTTGTCCAATCAATCTTTAATGCATGGGGCCCTAAGTGCGCGGTCATGTGCTTCTTAGATATAAAGGGGATATGTCCTAGGTACCAGAACAACCACCTGGAGGCTATTGGAGTGGGAGTTCAAATCAAAGTTACTTAGCCCACCACTCTGGACTGAGTTATTGTCTTACCTACCTTGTTCCTGAAGCCTGCCTGTGTAAGCTCTCCTGGTTCCTGAAAGCCAAACATACTTACCAGATACCTGTGCATATTCACCAAGCTCCAGAAAGCCAAGCATACTCACTTTGCACCTGTGTATGCACACCTTCGTCCAAAGACCAAGCATACGTACCTTGTACCTGCATATGCTCTCCTGGTTCCTGAAAGCCAAGCATACTTACCTAATACCTGTGTATACTCACCTTGTTCCAGAAAGCCAAGCATTCTCACATTTCACCTCTGTATGCTCACCTTTTTGAAGAGACCAAGCATACTTACCTTGTACCTGCGTATGCTCACCTTGTTTCTAAAGCTGTACCTACCTGGTATCCTGTGACAGTCTAACCAACAGTACCCGCTGGGTATCCTGTGCCTGCTGAGTATCCTGTGTCTACTATACCAGTGACAGCTTCCTTCAATCTAGCTGTGCCTGCTGTACCTACCTGGTATCCCATGACGGTCTCACCCTCTATACCATTGGGTGTATTGCACAATTCAAGTATCAGTATTCACTGGACTATATTACTGCAACCTACTAAAGTATTCTGAAACTTGAATAGGACTTTAGTGTTCTGCCTTGGGACTATGTTCAAACTTTGGTTTTGTTTCTGTGATCTTCAATTTTAACTACAAACTGTCTTTTCAATTATCAATCAGTAAAGCTTTCAAAAGACTTTTGCTGTTCATTGTATCTGTTCCTGCATTCTGAGTCCCACACACCCTAACCTCCTTCAACCTACATCTTTCTCCAAATTAAAAAATCTTCCCATTCAACCCTCCAGAGGCTAAAGCATGTATTCTTCTGGGCTTCAGACCCTTGCTTGAGGAATTGCAATAATTTGAACATACCCTAAAATCCTTCCATTCTTGGAAGTGACTACACATTTTTAAATACTATATTACAAAGCAATCTACAATTAAACCTACTAATTTGTTTGTGATAAGGGGTTTCTTGCAGGAGTTTGCGATTGTCGAGCTTACCACTCTAGTCGCTAGATTGATTACCGTAACTTCAGAGCTCTGGTTAACTGTTTCACAAAGCAAAAAAGTTGCACAAAACACATCAAAAATACATTAAAAAGTATAGTTACACTAGTAATAACACTATCTAATAAAACTTATCTAAAAAAATATTGCACCCAAAAGTTTTAAGGGTATAAAAATAGGTGTTAAAAAAAAGGCAGGCAAAGGGCTTTGACATTGAGATACATACATATACATGTTGTATTTCATTTATCTGCAAAACCTAATATAATAAAAAGATTTAAACATAAAGATGTATATACATGTATATATATGTGTCTATTTATGTGTGCATATGTATTTATATGTGTATATATGTATTCACAGACATATACACATATAAACACATTAATACATATGTACATTGAAGTATTTATAAATATATATTCATATTCATATATATATATATATACTGTGTATATATATATATATAGGTGTAGATATATATTTTACCAGAAAACCATCATATACTGTATATAGAATAGGTATTTATGAATAAATAGAACATATTCTGCTGTATTTTAACTTTGGCTTTTTGTGTTCGTAGAGTTAGCGCAAGAGCGAAAATAGTTTACTTTTAACTCATAATTTAAGAGTAAAAAGCTTACTTCTAGTGCAATTAACACTGGAGCGGGAGTGTTAATTAGCTTGCCACTTGTAACCTGGCCCTTAACCAGAATAGATTATTCTTAAATTTGGGATAAAAGACCCTTCCCCTACGCTCAACATCTGGATTACAATGTTTCAACATAAGAAAGGTATCACTATCTTCTTACAGACAATTTAGATTTTTTTCATAACATGACATTTATCTGGGAATCGAGACCTAGCTCAGACCAAAGCAGACAAACTGACTAAGACCACTTTTGTTATGGGATTTTGTCAGTATTAAAATCCTGAAACCCTTACAAATACCACTAATTTAATGTATTTTACTGTAAGGGTTTTACCTTCAAGTCTGGTATAGAAATAACCCACCTTATCATCACTCATGTTGCTTCCTGTAATTGTAAACCAATTGTTATATGTTGAGAGTATTTTTTTTTAATTATGATATTCTCTCCCTTTATTAGTATCCCCATCTAAGCTTGCCAGTGATTATTTGGGAATGAAAGGAGATTAAGGCTAGTTCCATTGATAATATACAGTACATTAATATAGCTCAAACAGAATATCATGTGCTAAGGATTTCACATAGGTGAATGGTCCTATCTATCACCGCATTACTTGTGGTGTCCTGTTGTATAATTTATTCAGATAAACTAAGCATGTTGTTTGATTATGTTATGTCTACTATTCTCTTCTCTTTTTTTTTTTTTTACGTACTACATTTTGATAAATTGTTTAAATAAATATCATTACAAGATCATTGACAAAGAAAATATTATATTTTTTTGTACTTTAATTGACCACTCAATGCAGTAGAATTGCATAATTAACAAGAACAAAAAAAAGATAATACAATAACAGAATGGAATGGGCTACATATTACAATGTGGTAATATTTGGCTGATTTTGTGGGGGATACACATATAGAATTGTTAGTACAATTATCTATTATGACTGGGAAAGGGCAAATAACAAGGAAACCATCCCATAAATATCCCAGCATGCTTTCCAAATGATTTGACTTTAAAACTCTTTTTGAAATAAATGGTGCCTTATTTTGGGATGCTACCACAGTTAAATATTTTTTTAGCTCTTTGTGATTTCTAAAACTAAACATTTCTAATCAGGGCTAATCAGCAAAGCCAATCAAGCTAGCTCTATTTGAATAAGCTATTGAATACCTTTCACAAGATATAGAAACATTGAAGCCCACCCTCAAAAATAAATATATATATTTTTACTGAAGGCATCAAATAATTTATCTTCTGTTAAATACTTATATGTTACCTGTTTTGCTAAAAATAAACAGCTGTGTGTATCACTCTAAGCTAATGAACTGTCAAAGGTAGATCATATTTTTGCTCTAAACTGTCAGAATGCTGGACATCACAATACTAGGAACTAGCACAAGGTTATTAATGGACAGGATTCTACCTGTTAGTGCCAATACTATATTATTATTTTATACATCCATGTTTATTTATTATTATCTTATGGCTAGATTACGAGTTTTGCAATATGAGGGGTGCAGTGCTAACTTGCACATTATTGTCACCGCTCACTTACCTACATCGCTGGTATTACAGGTTTTCAGAAATCCGGCGTTATTAGGTAAGAAGTGAACGTAGAGCAAAATTGAGCTCCATACCGCACTCCAATACCAGTGCTGCTTAAGTCAGCGGTGAGCTGGTTGTACGTGCTCGTGCATGATTTCCCCATAGACATCAATGGGGAGAGCCGGCTGAAAATAAGTCTAACACCTGCAAAAAGCAGCGTAAAGCTCCGTAACGCAGTCCCATTGATTCCTATGGGGAAACTAAATTTATGTTTACACCTAACACCCTAACATCAACCCCAAGTCTAAACACCCCTAATCTTACACTTATTAACCCCTAATCCGCTGCCTCCGACATCACCGACACCTACATTACACTTATTAACCCCTTATCTCCGCTCCGGACATCGCCGCCACTATAATAAACATATTAACCCCTAAACCACCACACTCCCGCATCTCAAACACTATTTAAATAATATTAACCCCTAATCTGCCGCCCCCGACATTGCCGCCACCTACCTACATTTATTAACCCCTAATCTGCCACCCCCAACGTCACCACCACTATATTAAATTTATTAGCCCCTAAACCTAAGTCTAACCCTAACCCTAAACCTCCTAACTTAAATATAATTAAAATAAATCTAACTAAAAATTCCTATCATTAACTAAATAATTCCTATTTAAAATTAAATACTTACCTATAAAATAAACCCTAAGCTAGCTACAATATAACTTATAGTTACATTGTATCTAGCTTAGGGTTTATTTTTATTTTACAGGCAAGTTTGTATTTATTTTAACTAGGTAGAATAGTTACTAAATAGTTATTAACTATTTACTAACTACCTAGCTAAAATAAATACAAATTTACCTGTGAAATAAAACCTAACCTGTCTTACACTAACACCTAACCTTACACTACAATTAAATAAATTACCTAAATTAAATACAATTAACTAAATTAAATACAAATACCTAAATTACAAAAAAAACCCACTAAATTACACAAAATAAAAAACAAATTACAAGATATTTAAACTAATTACACCTAATCTAATAGCCCTATCAAACTAAAAAAGCCCCCCCAAAATATAAAAAACCCTAGCCTAAACTAAACTACCAATAGCCCTTAAAAGGGCCTTTAGCGGGGCATTGCCCCAAAGAAATCAGCTCTTTTACCTGTAAAAAAATACAAACAACCCTCCCAACAGTTAAACCCACCACCCACACAACCAACCCCCCAAATAAAACCCTAACTAAAAAAAACCTAAGCTCCCCATTGCCCTGAAAAGGGCATTTGGATGGGCATTGCCCTTAAAAGGGCATTTAGCTCTATTGCGGCCCAAACCCTAACCTAAAAATAAAACCCACCCAATAAACCCTTAAAAAAACCTAACACTAACCCCCGAAGATCCACTTACAGTTTTGAAGAGCCGACATCCATCCTCAACGAAGCCGGGAGAAGTCCTCAACGAAGCGGCAAGAAGTCCTCAATGAAGCCGGGAGAAGTCTTCATCCAAGCCGGGAGAAGTGGTCCTCCAGACGGGCAGAAGTCTTCATCCAGATGGCATCTTCTATCTTCACCCATCCGGTGCGGAGCGGGTCAATCTTCAAGACATCTGGCGTGGAGCATCCTCTTCTTTCTGATGACTAACGACAAATGAAGGTTCCTTTAAGTGACGTCATCCAAGATGGCGCCACTTCGATTCCGATTGGCTGATAGAATTCTATCAGCCAATCAGAATTAAGGTTGAAAAAATCCTATTGGCTGATGCAATCAGCCAATAGGATTGAACTTCAATCCTATTGGCTGATCAAATGAGTGGAACAGCCAATAGAATGCGAGCTCAATCCTATTGGCTGATTGGATCAGCCAATAGGATTGAAGTTCCGGATGTCTTGAAGATGGACCCGATCCACGCCAGATGGATGAAGATAGAAGATGCCGTCTGGATGAAGACTTCTGCCCGTCTGGAGGAACACTTTTCCCAGCTTGGATGAAGACTTCTCCCGGCTTCGTTGAGGATGGATGTCGGCTCTTCAAAACTGTAAGTGGATCTTCGGGGGTTAATGTTAGGTTTTTTTAAGGGTTTATTGGGTGGGTTTTATTTTTAGGTTAGGGTTTGGGCCGCAATAGAGCTAAATGCCCTTTTAAGGGCAATGCCCACCCAAATGCCCTCTTCAGGGCAATGGGGAGCTTAGGTTTTTTAGTTAGGGTTTTATTTGGGGGGTTGGTTGTGTGGGTGGTGAGTTTTACTATTGGGAGGGTTGTTTGTATTTTTTTTACAGGTAAAAGAGCTGATTTCTTTGGGACAATACCCCACAAAAGGCCCTTTAAGGGCTTATGGTAGTTTAGTTTAGGCTAGGGTTTTTTTATTTTGGGGGGCTTTTTTATTTTGATAAGGCTATTAGATTATGTGTAATTAGTTTAAATATCTTGCAATTTGTTTTTTATTTTGTGTAATTTAGTGTGTTTTTTGTAATTTAGGTATTTGTAATTAATTTAGTTAATTGTATTTAATTTAGGCAATTTATTTAATTGTAGTGCAAGGTTAGGTGTTAGTGTAAGACAGGTTAGGTTTTATTTTACAGGTAAAATTGTATTTATTTTAGCTAGGTAGTTAGTAAATAGTTAATAACTATTTAGTAACTATTCTACCTAGTTAAAATAAATACAAACTTGCCTGCAAAATAAAAATAAACCCTACGCTAGATACAATGTAACTATTAGTAGCTAGCTTAGGGTTTATTTTATAGGTAAGTATTTAGTTTTATATAGGAATTATTTAGTCAATGATAGGAATTTTTAGTTAGATTTATTTTAATTATATTTAAGTTAGGGGGTGTTAGGGTTAAGGTTAGACTTAGGTTTAGGGGTTAATAAATTTAATATAGTGGTGGTGATGTTGGGGGCGGCAGATTAGGGGTTAATAAATGTAGGTAGGTGGTGGTGATGTTAGGGGTGGCAGATTAGGGGTTAATAATATTTAACTAGTGTTTGCGAGGCGGGAGTGCGGCGGTTTAGGGGTTCATTTGTTTATTATAGTGGCGGCGATGTCGGGAGCGGCAGATTAGGGGTTAATACTTTTATAATAGTGTTTGCAATGCGGGAGGGCCTCGGTTTAGGGGTTAATAGGTAGTTTATGGGTGTTAGTGTACTTTTTAGCACTTTAGTTATGAGTTTTATACTAAAGCTTTGTAGTGTAAAACTCATAACTACTGACTTTAGAATGTGTTTCGAATCTTGCGGTATAGGCAGCACAGGCGCAATGGAAGTCCCATTGAAAAAAGAAGTACATTTGCGGTACGGCCAAAAAAGTGTGCGGGATAGCTGTACCTACAAGACTCGTAATAGCAGCGGTAGTATAAAAGCAGCGTTATGAGGCTTAATGCTGCTTTTTTACTCATAACGCAAAACTCGTAATCTAGCCGTTAGTATTTTGAAAATAAATGCTAGTCACAAAGTGTTATTCTATCTTTTTTTATTTTAATAATAAAATATTAGTTTCATGGATTTATAAAATTCAGTGGTGTTATTAATATACAATCATCTCAAAACCTAAAAAAATAGTGCATTTACTGTATATTAAAAAAGTATTTAAAAAATGGATAGTAGACTTTATTTTAACACCATATGTAGCTCTGACCTGGATATGTCTCCCTAGATACATCATTTTATGGAAACATAGAAACATAGAAACATAGATATTGACGGCAGATAAGAGCCATAGGCCCAGCAAGTCTGCCCCACCTTACCTAACAGTATAAACTTATCTAGTTCGTAGGATAGCCCTATGCTTGTCCCATGCATTTTTAAAGTCCCCCACAGTGTTTGTTGCTACTACCTCTTGAGGAAGTTTATTCCATAAATCAATCACTCTTTCTGTAAAGAAGTGCTTCCTCAAATTACTCCTGAATCTACTACCCTTTAGCTTGAGCTCATGACCCCTTGTTCTTGAATTTTCCATTTTATGTAAAAGTTAAAGGCTGATCGACTCAAATGCATCCCCCTCCACCAAAAAAATAAAAATTAAAGGGACAGTAAACCTCAAAAATAATGTTATATAATTCTGCACATAGTGCAGAATTATATAACATTATATTAGCGCAAACTTTATAAAACATAATATTCCCTTTGAATTTTTTTAAAACAACAGCTGTTTTTCAGACCCGCTCTCTGTGCTCTTCTGAGAGGATCTGTTTTTTTCACACAGCACATCGGGCCAGCTGTATAGTCATTATACACAGTGCAGCTCGTTCCTGCTGTCAGACAGAGCAAGAGCGAGCTGCACATAGGCCTAGATTTGGAGTTTGGCGGTAGCCGTGAAAACCAGCGTTAGAGGCTCCTAACGCTGGTTTTAGGCTACCGCCGGTATTTGGAGTCAGTCAAAAAAGGGTCTAACGCTCACTTTTCAGCCGCGACTTTTCCATACCGCAGATCCCCTTACGTCAATTGCGTATCCTATCTTTTCAATGGGATCTTCCTAACTCCGGTATTTAGAGTCGTGTCTGAAGTGAGCGTTAGAATTCTAACGACAAAACTCCAGCCGCAGAAAAAAGTCAGTAGTTAAGAGCTTTCTGGGCTAACGCCGGTTTATAAAGCTCTTAACTACTGTGCCCTAAAGTACACTAACACCCATAAACTACCTATGTACCCCTAAACCGAGGCCCCCCCACATCGCCGACACTCAATTAAATTTTTTTAACCCCTAATCTGCCGACCGCCACCTACGTTATACTTATGTACCCCTAATCTGCTGCCCCTAACACCGCCGACCCCTATATTATATTTATTAACCCCTAACCTGCCCCCCACAACGTTGCTGACACCTACCTACAATAATTAACCCCTAATCTGCCGACCGCAAAGAGCCGCCACCTACATTATAGCTATGTACCCCTAATCTGCTGCCCCTAACACCGCCGACCCCTATATTATATTTATTAACCCCTAATCTGCCCTCCCTAACATCGCTGACACCTAACTTCAATTATTAAACCCTAATCTGCCGACCGAATCTCGCCGCTATTCTAATAAATGTATTAACCCCTAAAGCTAAGTCTAACCCTAACACTAACACCCCCCTAAATTAAATATAATTTAAATCTAACAAAATAAATTAACTCTTATTAAATAAATTATTCCTATTTAAAACTAAATACTTACCTGTAAAATAAACCCTAATATAGCTACAATATAAATTATAATTATATTATAGCTATTTTAGGATTTATATTTATTTTACAGGTAACTTTGTATTTATTTTAACCAGGTACAATAGCTATTAAATAGTTAAGAACTATTTAATAGCTAAAATAGTTAAAATAATTACAAAATTACATGTAAAATAAATCCTAACCTAAGTTACAATTAAACGTAACACTACACTATCAATAAATAAATTAAATAAAATACCTACAATTACCTACAATTAAACCTAACACTACACTATCAATAAATTAATTAAATACAATATTTACAAATAAATACAATTAAATAAACTAACTAAAGTACAAAAAATAAAAAAGAACTAAGTTACAAAAAATAAAAAAATATTTACAAACATCAGAAAAATATTACAACAATTTTAAACTAATTACACCTACTCTAAGCCCCCTAATAAAATAACAAAGACCCCCAAAATAAAAAAATGCCCTACCCTATTCTAAATTACAAAAGTTCAAAGCTCTTTTACCTTACCAGCCCTGAACAGGGCCCTTTGCGGGGCATGCCCCAAAGAATTCAGCTCTTTTGCCTGTAAAAAAAAAACATACAATACCCCCCCCCCAACATTACAACCCACCACCCACATACCCCGGATAGGATGAAGACTTTGGAGCCTCTTCTGGACTTCTTCAGCCGTCGGATGATGGATGTCTAGCCCCCGCTTGGGCTTAGATGAAGATTTTGGAGCCAGGACGCATCAGTGATACCCGGTGAGGTGAAGACAAGGTAGGAAGATCTTCAGGGGCTTAGTGTTAGGTTTATTTAAGGGGGGTTTGGGTTAGATTAGGGGTATGTGCGTGGTGGGTTGTAATGTTGGGGGGGGGGTATTGATGGTTTTTTTTACAGGCAAAAGAGCTGAATTCTTTGGGGCATGCCCCGCAAAGGGCCCTGTTCAGGGCTGGTAAGGTAAAAGAGCTTTGAACTTTTGTAATTAAGAATCGGGTAGGGCATTTTTTTATTTTGGGGGTCTTTGTTATTTTATTAGGGGGCTTAGAGTAGGTGTAATTAGTTTAAAATTGTTGTAATATTTTTCTGATGTTTGTAAATATTTTTTTATTTTTTGTAACTTAGTTCTTTTTTATTTTTTGCACTTTAGTTAGTTTATTTAATTGTATTTATTTGTAGATATTGTATTTAATTAATGTATTGATAGTGTAGTGTTAGGTTTAATTGTAGGTAATTGTAGGTATTTTATTTAATTTATTTATTGATAGTGTAGTGTTAGGTTTAATTGTAACTTAGGTTAGGATTTATTTTACATGTAATTTTGTAATTATTTTAACTATTTTAGCTATTAAATAGTTCTTAACTATTTAATAGCTATTGTACCTGGTTAAAATAAATACAAAGTTACCTGTAAAATAAATATTAATTCTAAAATAGCTATAATATAATTATAATTTATATTGTAGCTATATTAGGATTTATTTTACAGGTAAGTATTTAGCTTTAAATAGGAATAATTTATTTAATAAGAGTTAATTAATTTCGTTAGATTTAAATTATATTTAACTTAGGGGGTGTTAGTGTTAGGGTTAGACTTAGCTTTAGGGGTTAATACATTTATTAGAATAGCGGTGAGCTCCAGTCGGCAGATTAGGGGTTAATGTTTGAAGTTAGGTGTCGGCGATGTTAGGGAGGGCAGATTAGGGGTTAATACTATTTATTATAGGGTTAGTGAGGCGGATTAGGGGTTAATAACTTTATTATAATAGCGATGCGGTCCGCTCGGCAGATTAGGGGTTAATAAGTGTAGGCAGGTGGAGGCGACGTTGTGGGGGGCAGATTAGGGGTTAATAAATATAATATAGGGGTCGGCGATGTTAGGGCAGCAGATTAGGGGTACATAGGGATAATGTAAGTAGCGGCGGTTTACGGAGCGGCAGATTAGGGGTTAATAATAATATGCAGGGGTCAGCGATAGCGGGGGCGGCAGAATAGGGGTTAATAAGTGTAAGGTTAGGGGTGTTTAGACTCGGGGTACATGTTAGAGTGTTAGGTGCAGACGTAGGAAGTGTTTCCCCATAGAAAACAATGGGGCTGCGTTAGGAGCTGAACGCGGCTTTTTTGCAGGTGTTAGGTTTTTTTTTCAGCTCAAAAAGCCCCATTGTTTCCTATGGGGGAATCGTGCACGAGCACGTTTTTGAAGCTGCCCGCTTCCGTAAGCAACTCTGGTATCGAGAGTTGCAGTTGCGTTAAATATGCTCTATGCTCCTTTTTTGGAGCCTAACGCAGCCATTCTGTGGACTCTCAATACCAGAGTTATTTTAAAGGTGCGGCCAGAAAAAAGCCAGCGTTAGCTACGCGGGTCGTTACCGACAAAACTCTAAATCTAGCCGTTAGTGTTATGGCGCGGTCGGGCCGGGCTGTGACTATACAGCTGGCCCGATGCGCTGTGTGAAAAAAACAGACCCTCTCAGAAGAGCACAGAGAGCGGGTCTGAAAAACAGCCGTTGTTTTAAAAAATCAAAGGGAATATTATGTTTTATAAAGTTTGTGCTAATATAATGATATAATTCTGCACTATGTGCAGAATTATATAACATTATTTTTGAGGTTTACTGACACTTTAAATCTACTTCATCAGGTCTGCTTCTCTTGCTATTTTCTGTTCTAAACAATGCATTAACACTTGGATAGAAATTAAAAAATGATAAAAACACAACACATAGTAGACAGCAATTTCAAGTATGTAGGAAATAGGGCTGACAGCAAAGCAGTTATTATTTAGCTCTAGCTAGCTAATTATGGGTAGAATAATACAAATAAAAAACAACTTAAAGAACACTTTCTGAGATATGTTATTTAACACATTATGCAGTTGGAGAAAATGGTGTTTTTTTCTGTTAATAAAGAAAGAAAGAAATAACTCAGCTGGTGACCTTAGCAGGCTACTTGAGAGGACAAATAAATAAATCAAGCTTTAAGTATATTAGAGTATGATTGCATATTATTTCTTCCTGGACAATTATAAATAATAATGATCAATAATAACTTAGGCCTAGATTTAGAGTTTGGCGGTAGCCGTGAAAACCAGTGTTAGAGGTTAGAGCCGGTATTTGGAGTCAGTCAGGAAAGGGTCTAACGCTCACTTTCCAGCCGCGACTTTTCCATACCGCAGATCCCCTTACGTCAATTGCGTATCCTATCTTTTCAATGGGATCTTTCTAACTCCGGTATTTAGAGTTGTGTCTGAAGTGAGCGTTAGAAATCTAACGACAAAACTCCAGCCGCAGAAAAAAGTCAGTAGTTAAGAGCTTTCTGGGTTCATAAAGCTCTTAACTACTGTGCTCTAAAGTACACTAACACCCATAAACTACCTATGTACCCCTAAACCGAGGTCCCCCCACATCGCTGCCACTCGATTACATTTTTTTAACCCCTAATCTGCCGACCGCCACCTACGTTATACTTATGTACCCATAATCTGCTGCCCCTAACACCGCCGACCCCTATATTATATTTATTAACCCCTAACCTGCCCCCCACAACGTCGCCGCCAGCTACCTACAATAATTAACCCCTAATCTGCCGACCGCAAAGCGCCGCCACCTACATTATAGCTATGTACCCCTAATCTGCTGCCCCTAACACTGCCGACCCCTATATTATATTTATTAACCCCTAATCTGCCCCCCTCAACGTCGCCTCCACCTGCCTACACTTATTAACCCCTAATCTGCCGAGCAGATCTCACCGCTACTATAATAAAGTTATTAACCCCTAATCCGCCTCACTCCTGCCTCAATAACCCTATAATAAATAGTATTAACCCCTAATCTGCCCTCCCTAACATCGCCGACACCAAACTTCAAGTATTAACCTCTAATCTGCCGATCGGAGCTCACCGCTACTCTAATAAATTTTTTAACCCCTAAAGCTAATTTTAACCCTAACCCTAACACCCCCCTAAGTTAAATATAATTTTATTCTAACAAAATAGATTAACTCTTATTAAATAAATTATTCCTATTTAAATCTAAATACTTACCTGTAAAATAAATCCTAATATAGCTACAATATAAATTATAATTATATTATAGCTATTTTAGGTTTAATATTTATTTTACAGGCAACTTTGTATTTATTTTAACCAGGTACAATAGCTATTAAATAGTTAAGAACTATTTAATAGCTAAAATAGTTAAAATAATTACAAAATTACCTGTAAAATAAATCCTAACCTAAGTTACAATTAAACCTAACACTACACTATCAATAAATTAATTAAATACAATATCTACAATTATCTACAATTAAAAACCTAGCACTACACTATCAATAAATAAATTAAATAAAATACCTACAATTAAACCTAACACTACACTATCAATAAATGAATTAAATACAATACCTACAAAAAACTACAATTAAATAAACTAACTAAAGTACAAAAAATAAAAAAGAACTAAGTTACAAAAAATAAAAAAATATTTACAAACATTAGAAAAATATTACAACAATTTTAAACTAATTACACCTACTCTAAGCCCCCTAATAAAATAACAAAGCCCCCCAAAATAAAAAAAATGCCCTACCCTATTCTAAATTAAAAAAGTTCAAAGCTCTTTTACCTTACTAGCCCTGAACAGGGCCCTTTGCGGGGCATGCCCCAAAGAATTCAGCTCTTTTGCCTGTAAAAAAAACACATACAATCCCCCCCCCCCCAGAATTACAACCCACCACCCACATACCGGAATTAAGGTAGGAATATTCTGATTGGCTGATGGAATCAGCCAATCAGAATCAAGTTCAATCCGATTGGCCGATCGGATCAGCCAATCAGATTGAGCTCGCATTCTATTGGCTGATCTGAACAGCCAATAGAATGCGAGCTCAATCTGATTGACTGATCAGATCGGCCAATCGGATTGAACTTGATTCTGATTGGCTGATTCCATCAGCCAATCAGAATATTCCTACCTTAATTCCGATTGGCTGATAGAATCCTATCAGCCAATCGGAATTCGAGGGACGCCATCTTGGATGACGTCATTTAAAGGAACCGTCATTCGGCTAGTAGGCATCGGTTGAAGAGGATGTTCCTCGTCGGCTTGGAAGAAGATGGCTCCGCTCTGCTCCAGAAGAAAGAAGATTGAAGATGCAGCTTGATAGAAGACTTCATCCCGATGATGGACTTCCGACTTCTGCCCGATGATGGATTTCTTCAGCCGCCGCTTGGATCCAGACTTCAGCCCGAGGATGGACGTCACTCTTCAGCCCCCCGCTTGGGCTTGGATCAACACTTCCGAGGACCGATCGGTGAACCTGGTATGGTGAAGATAAGGTAGGAAGATCTTCTGGGGCTTAGTGTTAGGTTTATTTAAGGGGGGTTTGGGTTAGATTAGGGGTATGTGGGTTGTAATGTTGGGGGGGGTATTGTATGTGTTTTTTTTACAGGCAAAAGAGCTGAATTCTTTGGGGCATGCCCCGCAAAGGGTCCTGTTCAGGGCTGGTAAGGTAAAAGAGCTTTGAACTTTTTTAATTTAGAACAGGGTAGGGCATTTTTTTATTTTGGGGGGCTTTGTTATTTTATTAGGGGGCTTAGAGTAGGTGTAATTAGTTTAAAATTGTTGTAATATTTTTCTAATGTTTGTAAATATTTTTTTATTTTTTGTACTTTAGTAAGTTTATTGAATTGTAGTTTTTTGTAGGTATTGTAT
Organism: Bombina bombina; assembly: GCF_027579735.1. Taxonomy (NCBI): domain Eukaryota; kingdom Metazoa; phylum Chordata; class Amphibia; order Anura; family Bombinatoridae; genus Bombina; species Bombina bombina. The sequence goes on along the minus strand of NC_069504.1, from coordinate 305,532,297 downwards.
TTAATTCATTTATTAAAAGTGTAGTGTTAGGTTTAATTGTAACTTAGGTTAGGATTTATTTTACAGGTAATTTTGTAATTATTTTAACTATTTTAGCTATTAAATAGTTCTTAACTATTTAATAGCTATTGTACCTGGTTAAAATAAATACAAAGTTACCTGTAAAATAAATATAAATCCTAAAATAGCTATAATATAATTATAATTTATATTGTAGCTATATTAGGATTTATTTTACAGGTAAGTATTTAGCTTTAAATAGGAATAATTTATTTAATAAGAGTTTATTTATTTCGTTAGATTTAAATTATATTTAATTTAGGGGGGTGTTAGTGTTAGGGTTAGACTTAGCTTTAGGGGTTAATACATTTATTAGAATAGCGGTGAGCTCCAGTCGGCAGATTAGGGGTTAATGATTGAAGTTAGGTGTCGGCGATGTTAGGGAGGGCAGATTAGGGGTTAATACTATTTATTATAGGATTATTGAGGCGGGAGTGAGGCGGATTAGGGGTTAATAACTTTATTATAATAGCGGTGTGGTCCGCTTGGCAGATTAGGGGTTAATAAGTGTAGGCAGGTGGAGGCGACGTTGTGGGGGGCAGATTAGGGGTTAATAAATATAATATAGGGGTCGGCGGTGTTAGGGGCAGCAGATTAGGGGTACATAGGGATAATGTAAGTAGCGGCGGTTTACAGAGCGGCAGATTAGGGGTTAATAAAAATATGCAGGGGTCATCGATAGCGGGGGCGGCAGAATAGGGGTTAATAAGTGTAAGGTTAGGGGTGTTTAGACTCGGGGTACATGTTAGAGTGTTAGGTGCAGACGTAGGAAGTGTTTCCCCATAGCAAACAATGGGGCTGCGTTAGGAGCTGAACGCGGCTTTTTTGCAGGTGTTAGGTTTTTTTTCAGCTCAAACAGCCCCATTGTTTTCTATGGAGGAATCGTGCACAAGCACGTTTTTGAAGCTGGCCGCGTCCGTAAGCAACGCTGGTATCGAGAGTTGAAGTTGCGTTAAATATGCTCTACGCTCCTTTTTTGGAGCCTAACGCAGCCATTCTGTGAACTCTCAATACCAGCGGTATTTAAAAGGTGCGGCTAGAAAAAAGCCAGCGTTAGCTACGCACCCCTTTGGCCGCAGAACTCTAAATCTAGGCGTAAGTAATTAAAATCTTAATTAAAATTGAATGTAAATGAATTGTAATGATCTCAAGTGAGTTAAAAAAACTTCTTATTCTAGACCATTAATTACATGAGGTGACTCACATTGCATTTTGCAGTGTTTTCAAATTTAGAGCCATGTCAATTCATAAGAAAACTTTATTTCATAAGTGTGTGTTTTTGATCTCTGCTTTGCCCTGGAAAATCCACTAGATAATTTGCAATGAGCCCCCTTAAAGTGACATTTCATCCTGTTCCCGCATCTCTTTACAAATCAGCTCTCCTGTTTTAATAGCATAAAGGTGCCAAATACTGAAGCTTCACCTCTTTGTACGGGGGGCTGCCATCTTGGAGCTCATGTTTGTGTTTATTTGTTATCACTACTCAGCCCCGGGCTTTTACCTGGACTAATGTTTAAATCAGCCTGACAGTGACAAACAGAAGGAAATATGGCACCTTAATTGAAAGAAGTTTTCCTCTTCTTTACCTTTTCTGTGATTGGATTTTTTTCCTTTTGGCAGACAGAGAGACATGTTTTCAGCATAATTATTTAATTATGTGTTATGAATTGACATTTTTTAGATGTTGCATGCAAAAGACAGAAGGTCTTGTGATCACTATTCTGAAAGAGATTTTCCATTAACATTGAGGGATTGTCTATGTTTCAAAGGATTAAAATATAATGGTTCTTTTTTGCTCATCATTGAGAAAGGGCTCAATACATATATCCTTGCCTTTTGTATGAATTGTGCCTGCATGTCACGTTTAAACATAGCACTTGTATAATATTGGTATTACACCTAAAGATAAAGGTAGGGATAGAAGTTAATCACAAATACCTGTGACATTTGAAGCAGTAAACATTAGTTGGCACTGCAGCTGATGGCCGGTTACAAGCAGGCTGAGGTATAGTGATCAGCGCAAGACTGGATTAAAGGAAGCTAAATGAATGCATATTAAGCAGCTAATTGGTACAGATTTCTAAGAGCACAGTTCAGCAAGCAAAGCAGGTTCAAGCGCAGGTTTTTAGGCAGTTAGGCCTAGATTTAGAGTTTGGCGGTAGCCGTCAAAACCAGCGTTAGAGGCTCCTAACGCTGGTTTTAGGCTACCGCCGGTATTTGGAGTCAGTCAGGAAAGGGTCTAACGCTCACTTTCCAGCCGCGACTTTTCCATACCGCAGATCCCCTTACGTCAATTGCGTATCCTATCTTTTCAATGGGATCTTTCTAACTCCGGTATTTAGAGTCGTGGCTGAAGTGAGTGTTAGAAATCTAACGACAAAACTCCAGTCGCAGAAAAAAGTTAGTAGTTAAGAGCTTTCTGGGCTAACGCCGGTTTATAAAGCTCTTAACTACTGTGCTCTAAAGTACACGAACACCCATAAACTACCTATGTACCCCTAAACCGAGGTCCCCCCACATCGCCGCCACTCGATTACATTTTTTTAACCCCTAATCTGCCGACCGCCACCTACGTTATACTTATTTACCCCTAATCTGCTGCCCCTAACACCGCCAACCCCTATATTATATTTATTAACCCCTAATCTGCCCCCCACAACGTCGCCGCCAGCTACCTACAATAATTAACCCCTAATCTGCCGACCGCAAAGCGCCGCCACCTACATTATAGCTATGTACCCCTAATCTGCTGCCCCTAACACCGCCAACCCCTATATTATATTTATTAACCCCTAATCTGCCCCCCTCAACGTCGCCTCCACCTGCCTACACTTATTAACCCCTAATCTGCCGAGCGGATCTCACCGCTACTATAATAAAGTTATTAACCCCTAATCCGCCTCACTCCCGCCTCAATAACCCTATAATAAATAGTATTAACCCCTAATCTGCCCTCCCTAACATCGCCGACACCTAACTTCAATTATTAACCCCTAATCTGCCGACCTAATCTCGCCGCTACTGTAATAAATGTATTAACCCCTAAAGCTAAGTCTAACCCTAACACTAACACCCCCCTAAGTTAAATATAATTTAAATCTAACGAAATAAATTAACTCTTATTAAATACATTATTCCTATTTAAAGCTAAATACTTACCTGTAAAATAAACCCTAATATAGCTACAATATAAATTATAATTATATTATAGCTATTTTAGGATTTATATTTATTTTACAGGTAACTTTGTATTTATTTTAATACTTATTTAATAGCTAAAATAGTTAAAATAATTACAAATTTACCTGTAAAATAAATCCTAACCTAAGTTACAATTAAACCTAACACTACACTATCAATAAATGAATTAAATACAATACCTACAAATAACTGCAATTAAATAAACTAACTAAAGTACAAAAAATAAAAAAGAACTAAGTTACAAAAAATATTTTTTTTTTACAAACATTAGAAAAATATTACAACAATTTTAAACTAATTACACCTACTCTAAGCCCTCTAATAAAATAACAAAGCCCCCGAAAAAAATGCCCTACCCTATTCTAAATTAAAAAAGTTCAAAGCTCTTTTACCTTACCAGCCCTGAACAGGGCCCTTTGCGGGGCATGCCACAAGAAATTCAGCTCTTTTGCCTGTAAAAAAAACACATACAATACCCCCCCCCAACATTACAACCCACCACCCACATACCCCTAATCTAACCCAAACCCCTCTTAAATAAACCTAACACTAAGCCCCTGAAGATCTTCCTACCTTATCTTCACCTCACCGGATATCACCGATCGGTCCTGGCTCCAAAATCTTCATCCAACCCAAGCGGGGGCTGGCGATCCATAATCCTGCGGCTGAAGAGGTCCAGAAGAGGTTCCAAAGTCTTCATCCTATCCGGGAAGAAGAGGCGATCCAGACCGGCAACCATCTTGATCCAAGCGGCATCTTCTATCTTCATCCGATGAGGAACGGCTCGTCGGAAGAAGATTGGTCCGCGCTGGAGGTCTTCACGATGGAGCCGTTCCTCATCGGATGAAGATAGGATGCAGCTTGGATCAAGATGGTTGCCGGTCTGGATCGCCTCTTCTTCCCTGATAGGATGAAGACTTTGGAGCCTCTTCTGGACCTCTTCAGCCGCAGGATTATGGATCGCCAGCCCCCGCTTGGGTTGGATGAAGATTTTGGAGCCAGGACCGATCGGTGATACCCGGTGAGGTGAAGATAAGGTAGGAAGATTTTCAGGGGCTTAGTTTTAGGTTTATTTAAGGGGGGTTTGGGTTAGATTAGGGGTATGTGGGTGGTGGGTTGTAATGTTGGGGGGGTATTGTATGTGTTTTTTTACAGGCAAAAGAGCTGAATTTCTTGGGGCATGCCCCGCAAAGGGCCCTGTTCAGGGCTGGTAAGGTAAAAGAGCTTTGAACTTTTTTAATTTAGAATAGGGTACGGCATTTTTTTATTTTGGGGGGCTTTGTTATTTTATTAGGGGCTTAGAGTAGGTGTAATTAGTTTAAAATTGTTGTAATATTTTTCTAATGTTTGTAAATATTTTTTTATTTTTTGTAACTTAGTTCTTTTTTATTTTTTGTACTTTAGTTAGTTTATTTAATTGTAGTTATTTGTAGGTATTGTATTTAATTCATTTATTGATAGTGTAGTGTTAGGTTTAATTGTAGGTAATTGTAGGTATTTTATTTAATTTATTTATTGATTGTGTAGTGTTAGGTTTAATTGTAACTTAGGTTAGGATTTATTTTACAGGTAAATTTGTAATTATTTAAACTATTTTAGCTATTAAATAGTTCTTAACTATTTAATAGCTATTGTACCTGGTTAAAATAAATACAAAGTTACCTGTAAAATAAATATAAATCCTAAAATAGCTATAATATAATTATAATTTATATTGTAGCTATATTAGGGTTTATTTTACAGGTAAGTATTTAGCTTTAAATAGGAATAATTTATTTAATAAGAGTTAATTTATTTCGTTAGATTTAAATTATATTTAACTTAGGGGGGTGTTAGTGTTAGGGTTAGACTTAGCTTTAGGGGTTAATACATTTATTAGAATAGCGGTGAGCTCCAGTCGGCAGATTAGGGGTTAATGTTTGAAGTTAGGTGTCGGCGATGTTAGGGAGGGCAGATTAGGGGTTAATACTATTTATTATAGGGTTATTGAGGCGGGAGTGAGGCGGATTAGGGGTTAATAACTTTATTATAATAGCGGTGCGGTCCGCTCGGCAGATTAGGGGTTAATAAGTGTAGGCAGGTGGAGGCGACGTTGTGGGGGGCAGATTAGGGGTTAATAAATATAATATATGGGTCGGCGGTGTTTTGGGCAGCAGATTAGGGGTACATAGGGATAATGTAAGTAGCAGCAGTTTACGGAGCGGCAGATCAGGGGTTAAAAAAATATGCAGGGGTCAGCGATAGCGGGGGCGGCAGAATAGGGGTTAATAAGTGTAAGGTTAGGGGTGTTTAGACTCGGGGTACATGTTAGGGTGTTAGGTGCAGACGTAGGAAGTGTTTCCCCATAGCAAACAATGCGGCTGCGTTAGGAGCTGAACGCGGCTTTTTTGCAGGTGTTAGGTTTTTTTTCAGCTCAAACAGCCCCATTGTTTTCTATGGGGGAATCGTGCACGAGCACGTTTTTGAAGCTGGCCGGGTCCGTAAGCACCGCTGGTATAGTTGCGGTAAATATGCTCTATGCTCCTTTTTTGGAGCCTAACGCAGCCATTCTGTGAACTCTCAATACCAGCGGTATTTAAAAGGTGCGGTCAGAAAAAAACACGCGTAGCTAACGCACCCCTTTGGCCGCAGAACTCTAAATCTAGGCGTTAGAGTTTAACCTGTATCATTTTCCAATAAGAACAGTTTGGTTATCAGGCAGAGTCCAACTCATGTATTCAGCCATCAAGCAAGGGTAAACAGTTATAGATAATCAACTCAGAACAAGCTGAGTTATACATGGAGAAAACCCCGGTACAGTCATTACCAGAAGGCACATCATGTGGCAGTAGAGAGTCGTACACAAAACTCAGCCTAAATGATCATAATATCCACAGTACAGACAGACTGACTCAATATGTAGGCCCAAAGTTGTGAGTGAGTTAGAAAGATCACACCAAGCAATTGTTATCTTTGCTTATTGTTGAATCACTTTAGAATATAAAAACTTGGCATAAGCATCAGTTTCAGAGAAATCACAGTGTAAGTTAATTTGTAATAAAATTTTTGATGTTCTGTAACCGATACTGAATACATGTATGGATGGTGTTTTCAACAAAACTGAAGAAGGTATCACATTTAAAAGAACATGGAAGTCCATAGTGTACTAGTGCTGATTGCGAGGCACTTTGCAATGCAAAATATATGTATTATAGTCACATTAGTCTTTTTTTTTCGTTTAAATTGTTTTTTTATTGAGATTTTGCTAAAAGACCAAAACATACATTGGTTGCCAAGTGACAATATTACCAAAAGTTCAAAGAGAAAAGGAAAAAAAAATACAATTCACAGATAACACGGCAAGGGTAAATAACACAATAAAGGCTTCTGAAATCTCTTTTTAGAATAGTAATATCTTATTTGGGTGACTATTTGGGTGACCCTTCAAAGGCCACTAAGATATAGGTAATGGTACATGTGTGATAGTCTCGGTCACGGCCGCTTTTGGGCCTTATAGTATAAATTAAACTTAGATAAATTTAGAAATTTCACATTATGTTTTCAGTGGGTAAGCACCGCTTGGGGTTTTATGGAATTAGATCCAATATAGATTAGTCAATGATAGCTATGGTCCCCAAGGAACCCTGCCATTCTTATGAATCTGAAGGCACAGAGCAATTGGAGGGGGAGACTTCTCATAAGTGAAATTATAGTTATATGATCCACAAACATGTCTACTTGTCCAATAAAACAGAACAGGGCAAGGACTTTAGTTTAAGGTGGTCCAAATAAATTTACACCCATGAAAATCATGTGAGGAGCAGAATGCTTTGTACTCTAATAATACTACTCTTTTGCCGGATAAAAACAGATATTAATGTAATGTAATGTTGTTGGGAACCTACTATTGACAGTAGGAAACCAATAGTCTGTATTGAAATCAAGGGTTGTGTGCGAGGAGCATACATATTCAGAGAACATGCACATAAACATTGGAATTGCACTTATAAAATAACAATTGCGTATAGTAAGTAAGCATTCGAGTTTTAACTAAGACAGCAAATTATCCAGGAAATATTTGGACACTAAACTCTGTAGGCATGGAGGGGTGATTCTATTATTAAGGTTACAATGCAGTAGGTTTCGTCCACTATGTGTTGCCAAATGCAACAGGATTGTAGTATAGGAGATGTAATGAATGAGTAACTACTCCATTTCATGCCCAATGTGATATTAACGTCTCCCATCTATATAATTAGAATTACTCCTATGTAGACCTATGTTTTCACAGTTGTTCAAATAAGACCGGTGAGGGGTCATAACAGATAAAACTAAGAGCATAAACCCTGTCTGAATATAAATTGGCCAAGTGGCCAAGTGATCTCCTAAGAAGAACTATAAAAATATTCTCAATCAGTAGGCTGTGTATATATGAAAACCTAAAACTGGTATAACTCATGAACTTCTAACATTTATGAAGAACAGAAAATATACACCAACATTAGTGTATAATAGGAATTATGCTGAACACAATACAAGGTGTAGGGAATCAGCTCACAACATTGTCCCCAGCCTATCTATTGTAAAAGGAGACTTTTCCTATGCCACATTGAAATGGCATGACTTGAGAGTTAGTTAATTTCTGCCACTCATCTGTCCCAAGAGCAATCAGCAGGGCCTTGAGAGTGAGTGTGCCTGAGGTGTCTAGATTTAGATGTGACATCCCCAGCACGGAGTCAGAGACCGGAGCCATGAGGAAGTTTGCTAGAGTCAGACCTGTGTTTTCCTTGGCTCTCAGAATGACAAAGGACATCGTCGGTAGCAGCTGAGGAGCATAAGGCACCCACACTCCCTGCCATGGGGCCTGCCGTATCCCTGCATAGTACCGCCAAGAATGAGTCCTCCTCTACTTCACATGTAGGTTGTGCGAGCATGGCTTCGGGCATTGGAGAGATGATTGTAAATTGCGGTGTGGTGGCTACCTCCCATCGACTGCCTGCAAGCTCTGTTTCGGCACGTTTCAAGAGACACGTGGAGCGCTGACATAGAAGGGTGCATTACTGACTCATCCAGCTCTTCCATGTCCGTCGTTAGCGTTATTCTCCACTTCGTTATTTGGTACATACAAGACTGCTGGGAACATATTAGTGGAGTCTGCCGCGTCTCCTTGGCCTCCTGCATCTGGGTACTAAATAGCTTAGTTGGATACGGTCCTCTCTCATTGTAAGTAGGGTCCTCAGGTTCTCCCTGTTGCAGTAACAAGAGTAGATCAACAAAGTTGTGGCACATTTTCTGTTCAAGCTCCGCAATACTAGAGCATAATGATCTGTATAAGCCTTCCCTCATAAGCATGGTTATACCTTGGCACCTTACCCTGGCCTGGGGGGGGGGGATTGATGGTTATCATGGTAGGCCACCGCCTGTGATCAGATCGGTCTAAATTCGGGTAAGGAAATTGTGGTGGTTATCATTACAAGCGATACTTGGTATATAATTTAAATGTTTACACAATGCGGATGTTGGTGCGTGTTAAATCATCTATAATTTTACTTGATGTTATAATTAACTGGGAAATATCAGTAATTGCTATTGACTTTACTTAAGCACTTTAATGTAACCAGTTTTTTCTTAATCCCATATTGGGAGGGTATCATAGATGTATTATGATAATATAATATAACACAATCGCCTAGATTTAGAGTTTTCTCGGTAAAGACCCGCGGTGCTAACGCTGCTTTTTTTTCCAGCGCACCCTTAAGACAACGCTGGTATTTAGAGTTGTCTGAATGGCTGCGTTAGCCTCAGAAAAGGGAGCGTTGAGCATAATTTAGCTCCACTTCAACCCTCAATACCAGCGTTGCCTACGGTAGCGGTAAGCTGGAAAAACGTGCTTGTGCGCGATATCCCCATAGGATACAATGGGGCTGAGCTGGCTGAAAAAAAATCTAACACCTGCAAAAAAGCAGCGTTCAGCTCCTAACGCAGCCCCATTGTTTCCTATGGGGAAACACTGTCTAAGTCTACACCTAACACCCTAACATGAACCCCGAGTCTAAACACCCCTAACCTTACACTTATTAACCCCTAACCCCTACCGCTGACACCTACATTATATTATTAACGCCTAATCTGCCGCTCCGGACACCGCCGCAACCTACATTATAGCTATGAACCCCTAATCTACTGCCCCTAACATCGCCGACACCTATATTATATTTATTACCCCCTAATCTGCCCCCCCCCAACATCGCCGCCACCTACCTACACTTATTAACCCCTAATCTGCCGACCGGACCTCGCCGCCACTATAATAAATGTATTAACCCCTAAACCGCCGTACTCCCGCCTCGCAAACACTATAATAAATTTTATTAACCCCTAATCTGCCCTCCATAACATCGCCGCCACCTACCTACAATTATTAACCCCTAATCTCCCGCCCCCAATGTCGCCGCTACTATAATAAATTTATTAACCCCTAAACCTAAGTCTAACCCTAACACCCCCCTAACTTAAATATAATTTAAATTAATCTAAATAAATTTACTATAATTAAATAAATTATTCCTATTTAAAACTAAATATTTACCTATAAAATAAACCCTAATATAGCTACAATATAACTAATAGTTACATTGTAGCTATTTTAGGATTTATATTTTCTTTTACAGGCAACTTTGTATTTATTTTAACTAGGTACAATAGCTATTAAATAGTTAATAACTATTTAATAGCTACCTAGTTAAAATAATTACAAAATTACCTGTAAAATAAATCCTAACCTAAGTTACAAATACACCTAACACTACACTATCAATAAATTAATTAAATAAATTACCTACAATTAGCTAAACTAAAATACAATTAAATAAACTAATCTATAATACAACCCCCCCCACTAAATTACAGAAAATAAAACATTTTTACAAGAAGTTTAAACTAATTACACCTAATCTAAGCCCCCTAATAAAATAAAAAAGCCCCTCAAAATAATAAAATGCCCTACTTTATTCTAAATTAAAAAGTAATTAGCACTTTTACCAGCCCTTAAAAGGGCTTTTTGCGGGGCATTGCCCCAAAGTAATCAGCTCTTTTACCTGTAACTAAAAACACGAACCCCCCCCAACATTAAAACCCATCACCCACATACCCCTACTCTAACCCACCCAAATCCCCTTTAAATAAACCTAACACTAACCCCCTGAAGATCTCCCTACCTTGAGTCGTCTTCACCCAGCCGAGCCGAATTCTTCATCCAAGTGGAGCAAGAGGTCCTCCATCCGGTAGAAGTCTTCATCCAAGCGGGGCAAGAAGAGGTCCTCCATCTGGTAGAAGTCTTCATCCAAGCGGGGTCTTCTATCTTCATCCATCCGGAGCGGAGCCATCTTCCATACAGCCGACGCGGAGCCATCCTCTTCAACCGACGGACTAACGACGAATGACGGTTCCTTTAAGGGACGTCATCCAAGATGGCGTCCCTCGAATTCCGATTGGCTGATAGGATTATATCAGCCAATCAGAATTAAGGTAAGAAAAATCTGATTGGCTGATTCAATTAGCCAATCAGAATTAAGGTAAGAAAAATCTGATTGGCTGATTCAATCAGCCAATCAGATTTAAGTTCAATCCAATTGGCTGATCCAATCAGCCAATCGGATTGACCTCACATTCTATTAGCTGTTCCGATCAGCCAATAGAATGCGAGGTCAATCCGACTGGCTGATTGGATCAGCCAATTGGATTGAACTTAAATCAGCTCTTTTACCTGTATCTAAAAACACGACCCCCCCCAACATTAAAACCCATCACCCACATACCCCTACTCTAACCCACCCAAATCCCCTTTAAATAAACCTAACACTAACCCCCTGAAGATCTCCCTACCTTGAGTCGTCTTCACCCAGCCGAGCCGAATTCTTCATCCAAGCGGAGCAAGAGGAGGTCCTCCATCCGGTAGAAGTCTTCATCCAAGCGGGGCAAGAAGAGGTCCTCCATCTGGTAGAAGTCTTCATCCAAGCGGGGTCTTCTATCTTCATCCATCCGGAGCGGAGCCATCTTCCATACAGCCGACGCGGAGCCATCCTCTTCAACCGACGGACTAACGACGAATGACGGTTCCTTTAAGGGACGTCATCCAAGATGGCGTCCCTCGAATTCCGATTGGCTGATAGGATTATATCAGCCAATCAGAATTAAGGTAAGAAAAATCTGATTGGCTGATTCAATTAGCCAATCAGAATTAAGGTAAGAAAAATCTGATTGGCTGATTCAATCAGCCAATCAGATTTAAGTTCAATCCAATTGGCTGATCCAATCAGCCAATCGGATTGACCTCACATTCTATTAGCTGTTCCGATCAGCCAATAGAATGCGAGGTCAATCCGACTGGCTGATTGGATCAGCCAATCGGATTGAGCTTCAATCTGATTGGCTGATTGAATCAGCCAATCAGACTTTTCTTACCTTAATTCCGATTGGCTGAAAGAATCCAATCGGAATTCGAGGGACGCCATCTTGGATGACGTCCCTTAAAGGAACCGTCATTCGTCGTTAGTCTGTCGGTTGAAGAGGATGGCTCCGCGTCAGCTGTATGGAAGATGGCTCCGCTCCGGATAGATGAAGATAGAAGACCCCGCTTGGATGAAGACTTCTACCGGATGGAGGACCTCTTTTTGCCCCGCTTGGATGAAGACTTCTACTGGATGGAGGACCTCTTCTTGCCCCACTTGGATGAAGACTTCTACCGGATGGAGGACCTCTTCTTGCTCCGCTTGGATGAAGAATTCGGCTCGGCTGGGTGAATTTTTATTTACAGGTAAAAGAGCTGATTACTTTGTGGCAATGCCCCACAAAAAGCCCTTTTAAGGGCTGGTAAAAGAGCTGATTACTTTTGGGCAATGCCTCGCAAAAAGTTCTTTTAAGGGCTGGTAAAAGAGCTGATTACTTTGTAATTTAGAATAGGGTAGGGCATTTTATTATTTTGGGGGGCTTTTTTTTTTATTAGGGGGCTTAGATTAGGTGTAATTAGTTTAAACTTCTTGTAAAAAAAAATTATTTTCTGTAATTTAGTGGGGGTTTTTTGTATTATAGATTAGTTTATTTAATTGTATTTTAGTTTAGCTAATTGTAGGTAATTTATTTAATTAATTTATTGATAGTGTAGAGTTAGGTGTATTTGTAACTTAGGTTAGGATGTATTTTACAGGTAATTTTGTAATTATTTTAACTATGTAGCTATTAAATAGTTATTAACTATTTAATAGCTATTGTACCTAGTTAAAATAAATACAAAGTTGCCTGTAAAATAAATATAAATCTTAAAATAGCTACAATGTAACTATTAGTTATATTGTAGTTATATTAGGATTTATTTTATAGGTAAGTATTTAGTTTTAAATAGGAATAATTTATTTAATTATAGTAAATTTATTTAGATTAATTTAAATTATAAAGTTAGGGGGGTATTAGGGTTAGACTTAGGTTTAGGGATTAATAACTTTATTATAGTAGCGGCGATGTTGGGGGTGGCAGATTAGGGGTTAATAATTGTAGGTAGGTGGCGGCGATGTTAGGGAGGGCAGATTAGGGGTTAATACAATTTATTATAGTGTTTGCAAGGCGGGAGTGCGGCGGTTTAGGGGTTAATACATTTATTATAGTGGCGGCAAGGTCCGGTCGACAGATTAGGGGTTAATAAGTGTAGGTAGGTGGCGGCAAAGTTGGGGGGGCAGATTAGGGGGTAATAAATATAATATAGGTGTCGGCGATGTTAGGGACAGCAGTTTAGGGGTTCATAGCTATAATGTAGGTTGCGGCAGATTAGGGGTTAAAAAAGATTTATTATAGGGTTTGCGATGTGGGGGGCCTCGGTTTAGGGTTTCATAGGTAGTTTATGGGTGTTAGTGTACTTTATAGCACAGTAGTTAAGAGCTTTATGTTCCCGCGTTAGCTCATAAAGCTCCTAACTACTGACTTTTTTTGACGGTAGGAGTCTTGTCGGTAGAGGCTCTACCGCTCACTTCTTCCAAAACTCGTAATACCAGCGTTAGGCAAATCCCATAGAAAAGATAGGATACGCAATTGACGTAAGAGGATCTGCGGTAGCCTCGAGTTGCGGAAAGAAAGTGAGCGGTAGACCCTTTCCTGACTGACTCTAAATACCAGCGGGCGTTAAAAATCAGCGTTAGGACCACTTAACGCTGCTTTTGATGGCTAACGCCAAACTCTAAATCTAGGCGAATAGTTGTAGTTCAGTAATTCCAGCAGATCCACAGCGATAAATATAATTGTGTCTCTGGGGCCTATCTATCAAGCTCCGAATGGAGCTTGATGACCCATGTTTGTGGAGAGCCTGCAGGCTAGCCATAAACAGCAGTTATGAAGCAGCGGTCTAAAGACCACTGCTCCATAACCCTGTCCGTCTGCTCTGATGAGGCGGACAGGAATCGCCACAATTCAACCTGATCGAGTACGATTGGGTTGATTGACACCCCCTGCTGGAGGCCCATTGGCCGCGAGTCTGCAGGGGGCGGCGTTGCACCAGCAGCTCTTGTGAGCTGCTGGTGCAATGCTGAATATGGAGAGCGTATTGCTCTCCGCATTTAGAGAGGTCTTGCGGATCTGATCCGTACCGTCGGATCAGGTCCGCAAGACCTTTGATAATTCGGCCTCTCTGTCTAAAATACACTGTGATATAAAATCCAGAGCATTGTTACCTAAACATTACGGTTGACTATGGTATACTTTATGTTAAATTGATCGTAAGTAACTCTAAAGACGCATATCAGGAGAACCAGTCTGCAACTATATATTTTCAAGCATGTTACTAACAAATTAGTTTAACAGCTCTATCTTGTAGCCGGTATTTAAGATAAGGTTATCGATATACATGCTGCGGATGCAAGCACATATATATACAAATATAAAAGTATAAAGCCTTAAGTGGATACTATAAAACTAATAGCGGTTTGAGTAAGATCAGAGGACGGTTAACTGAAGTGACTATAAACGTTTCTATCTTGAATACGTAGAGATATAAAAATGCAGTAATCGTTTAAATATATGTTTATGACAGTGTCTCAAATGTTACTCTGAGTCTATACTAGTCCACTATTATAAATACTAAGCAATCTGAAGGAATAGATAAATCAATTCAGTATCCGCTAGAAGTTTGCTTTCTGAAACATGCTGAAAATGTAAGCGCATGTAATACGACCATACACTGCATTATTAAACTGGCAATTCACCACAATTGTGGTAACTTAAAGGCATCATACTACAAGATAGATATTTAAAGCAATATGACCCTGATTTTTACAACTTACAAGTTTCTTGACTTATCGACAATTACATAAATATTTTAATTAAAAAATATACTATTTTTGTACCCTATTATATAAATACCTCCTAAACAGATAATAAGTATGCTATGAATATTTCTGAATGATGCACATATATAGTATCTAGCTATCTAGTATAATCTCTATGCAATAGGAGATATATGTTCTACCGAGCACTCAGCCCCCTTGTAACCCTGATACTGCTGCGTCTATTTCAAGATGCGGCAGCTAAGGGTACCTTTTGGCAGAACTATTAGAGGCAAACATTACAACAATCCATAAGGAGGGCAAAGATCCCCTATTATGTTCCAGCTACCGGCCCATCTCGCTCATTAATGTTGATGCCAAGATTTATGCTAAGGCATTGGCGAATAGACTAGGGAAACACTTACAGACACTCATACACCTGGATCAGGTGGGCTTCATCCAGAACCGACAGGGCACAGATAATACCAGACGACTGATAAATATCTTCTTGGAGGCTGCAGATATGGGACTCCAGATGCTCACCCTGTCCTTAGATGCTGAGAAAGCATTTGACAGGGTGAGGTGGGACTATTTATTCCAGACCCTGTCAGCGTTTGGTATCCCAGACACCTTCATTAAGGCAGTTAAAGCATTATATTCGGCCCCAACAGCAGTGGTCAGGGGATTAGGATTCTGTTCACCCAAAATAATAATTCATAATGGCACTAGACAGAGCTGCCCGCTCTCCCCCCCTCTTGTTTGTTCTCGCGATTGAACCACTAGCGATTGCCATAAGAGAGTCGACTATGATTCATGGGGTGTCATGATACTCCCCAGAAACTAGCGCTCTTTGCGGACGAACTTACGGTATTCCTGTCAGATCCGGTAGATTCCCTCCCTCCCCTAATGGCCCTCTTTAAACAGTTTGGGGAAATCTCCTATTATAAGTTAAATGTGGCCAAGACGGAAGCATACTCTATTAATATCCCGCAGAGTGAGAGAGACTCTATTCAGCTTCTCTACTCCTTTAAGTGGTCCACCAAAGGCATTCGTCACTTAGGAGTTTTTTTATCCCACGCGAAATCCACAGTAATCAAGGAGAACTTTGAAACTCTCCTGACAGCCATCACCTCCTAACTCCACTCTAAGAAATACAGTGAGATATCCTGGCTAGGTAGAATAACGGCCCTTAAAATGATGATTCTCCCTAAACTCACCTACTTGTTCATCAGTGTTCCGTTACCAGTCCCATATACATTGATTAGAAAGTTCCAGACCCTTTTCAATACCTATACCTGGCACGATAAAAGCCCCGGGTTAGCGGCTCACATTTTACAAATGCCGCTAGAGACAGGCGGCCTAGGCCTCCCCAACATCAGAAAATATTATGAAGCGGCGATGATAATACATGTTACAGCCTGGAGTAAAGATCTCCCACCAACAAGGTGGAGAGAGTTGGAGCAAGCTTCTTTGCCAGCGTATATCTATTTAGAAGATTTGCTCTGGCTACCCCCACACTGGCAAACTAAAATATATGTAGCAAATAACATCATAAAAGGCTGCCAACAGACCTGGTTCAAGTTGAGACATAACCAATTAGTAGCCCCACATCCCTCGCCGGTACACTCAATTAGAGGACTACTGATAGGACTACCGAATGCACTCCTTAGCACATGGGCTGACTCAGGAATAAACACTTTAGAAGACTTCTACCAAAATGCACAATTGCGCACTCACCAAGATATGCTAGATCTCCCTACCTTGACTCCCAAACTTAGATTTGATTTGCTAAGAATACGTACGCTGATGAAATCATGGGGCTTCCTAGACAACTCATTACGAGACCTGACTATTTGGGAGGTAAGGTGGGCGACTAATTTTCAGCAGTTTAAACCTCTCTCGATACACTATCACTGTCTAATAGAGGGAGCATCCACCTCAAAAACAACCCATATGGATTCTTGGGAGAGAGATTTACAGTTAACATTCAAATCAGAGACCTGGCATAGGGCAATTAGTCTGACAAAAAAGGTAACACATTGCATTACCCTATATGAGCTCTATTTCAAAGTCATTACCAGATGGCACTTAGTGCCTACAAAACTGCAGAAACTTTTTCCTGAGCACCCACGACAGTGTTGGAGGGAATGTGGGGAACCGGGATCTCCCATACATGTCTGGTGCACTTGCCCTAGATTAGTGGACTACTGGCAGAAAGTAGAAAAAATATGTAGGGACCTAGGGCTAACAGCAACTCTGAACCCTGCCCTGGCCATATTGCACCTAGACATAGACAAACTCCCAAAACACAAACAAAACCTTCTGATATACATCCTCATTTCAGCCAAACTACTTATAGCCAGGAACTGGAAAAAGAGCCAACCTCAGAGAATGCAAAGTGTACTGGACTGTGTAAATTACATTAAAAATATGGAAAACTTTGTAGCTAGAGAACGAGGTCAGCTAAACAACTACTGCCTCATATGGGAGCCCTGGGAATCTATGTCGAACCGTCCAATACCTGTGTAGATATCGAGGGAACACTACTGCACCTTTCTCCCCCTCCCCCCATGTCTGCACCCCCCCCCCCCTAGGAACTGAACTGATATCCCCACACCCTTCTTTATTTAAGGATATCCCTTCCCTAAGACTAGTCCATTAAGGGACAAAATAGAATCAGGGATTTGCGCTGCGAACCAACAGATAAAAGGCGGAGAGGGGTCCATGTGTCCCCCAGCCTACCGCTATCAAGAGTCCATGATATAATGCAATCTTCTAAGTTGCCCTATGGGGTTTCCTCTATAGTCTGGTTAGAGATCTTGAAGATCACACTAACGCAGATTGTTAAAGCTAATTCTTCCATGCAATAAAATATACTATATATGTATAAGATGCCTCTGTAAAAACGAGGACTTCCACACAGAGTGAGATGTACGCTTACACTTAGCATTTCTTTGTACGAACTGTTTTCATTCCCTCGGTACATGTATTTGTCGATGTTTACATGCTGTTTTTACCTCACTTGAAAAAGTTTGTATATTTCATTATGTCCTCAATAAAAATTATTAAAAAACAAAAAACAATAGGAGATATATGGATAGTATTAACGAATAGTAGCAAGCCAAACGGCAGCTCTATAAAGTGTACATCTGCTATTCAGTTATACAATGACAGAGATACAATTGCTCTATATTGGATCACTATTGATAGTTATATACTGATACTCAACTCATTTTGTCATTACATTATACTCTGAGATCAAAGCTTATCTCTCCAAGAGCCCCTTTGGTCTAATATACCTGCTACCCCACCACAAATAATCCTGACTATGGATTAACACCCATATCCTAGGTCAGGGTTGTTATACGGACTTTGAATAAACTGTATTGAGCATTGACTAACACGATCCACCCCCCCCCCCTGTGTTTTTAGTTTTGTTTTTTTGTGTGTATATGAACATTTTTAAATAATCCTAATAAAGGTTATATTTTATATGTAGCTCCCCCTCCTCCCTTGTTTCTTCTAATCTGCACCATTAGCCCTTTCAGGAAAGTGAGTGCTATACATGTGTACATCTCCGTCAGTCTCTGACTGATATTTTTGTCAGCTTCTTCTCGTGACCTTCACGTAATGAGGTTTCTAAAGAAACTTGGAAAAAGAAGATAGGGGGCCTCTTGGTGCAGAGTTTAACATCAAACTCCACCACTATTTACACCCAGCGACAGAATACTCACAAACATATTAGCACACTGATGTGCTAAACAGAGCGTGCTGAGATCTCTCAGTATCTCAGCTCACTGACCAGCATCTCCCTGTGTTGTATCGTCTGATTCGGGCCCCAATTTAGTTTTTCTTAGTGCAGCTTGCTCCTACAGCTATGTATAGACTCCAAGCCGTATGATTATAAAACGAATGACAAATTTTAGCTTTCGTATTATGCTACGCTTTTCTCAGCGTATACTCTATTTTCCATAATAGAGGAGTTGGAAGCATTAGATTTCCTGTAAATACTGTTTTATTTACACCATATTGGAGCCTGTGCTCTGGAAATGGACTATTTATTCATATTCCTGAAAAACCATGCATGAAAAAATAATCAAATCAGACTTTTCAGCAGAACATGAATGTTACTTAAAATCTCCAAGTATAGAAAAATATATAGCTGGAAAGTAAAAAAAAACAAAAACAGAATGAAACAAGCAGAATGTCCTAAAAATATATTTCACTTAGCAAGGTTTGTTATATATTTATTTATTCACAAAATTGAAAATATATTTTATTTGTACCATGCAGTGAAAAAGAAAGAACACCCTCTTTGAATTCTATGGTTTTACGTATCAGGACATAATAACAATTATCTGGTCCTTAGCAGGTCTTAAAATTCATGACATATTACAAAATAAGGCCAAAAAGGAGAAGCCATGTGTGAAAAAGAGGGTGCACTTTCTTTTTCACATGACTGTATATGCTATGTTTGCATAATATGGATATGCATTATCTTAGACTATCTGCATTTCAAGTAAGCTTTATATTGTCAGTGCTTCCATAAAAAGGCTTGTGTCTGTAGATGTCACAACTACAAGTGGACTCATTGGGGCCGGTTTAACATTGTGCGCGCGGACATGATGACTACTGCTTCTTATCTTATGTTTCCAGCGAGCTGCATTCGCAGCATAATAAATTGGCCCCAATGTTCCTGTACAAACCTGCTTAAGAAGCCATGGGGCATATTTTGGTCTAGGCTAAGAGGATTTAATGGGGGCCGGACATTTTGAGATGAGGTTCGTTGGCACAATGCCTCCCAATCTTATGCATTTTAAAAGTTATATTTATTGATTGTATTACTTTTTCTTATTCTTGATTTTCTAGCAGGGATACATGGCCACTTTATTTCTCCATGGCCTAAAGCAGTAAGAAATCTATAAGGGGAATATTGTTGGAGGTCAGAGGTTAAGGGCAGCAGATTCCCCAATACCTAGGGCAGCCCAAAAAACAAAATTTGCTACTGAAAGAGCCCATACTTTTCCCAAAATAGTTTAATAAGTGTAATGAGCGTCCAGATTTGCAATATACATAACAGATTGCAAAAATGTTATCATTTGATAAGCCTGGGAGATGTCCCTCTAAGAGAAGCTAACCAAATTGCTGATATTGATATTCAACCCAGCAAGATAGCTATAGTGCATTGACTATTTCTTTTCTCAATCTGCATTAGAAATGTTTTACTTTAAAATAAAAAAAAATCCGTCTTCTGGTTTCAGTTTTAAGCAAGCAAATTTTAAAGGTTTTACTATGACATCTAGTGGTTATTTTAAAGTATTACAATGTCACATTACTATTAAAGAACTTGAGATGAATTCAATTGTAATTGTAATACATTTTTGCATATTCATATATCATAACTATGATAAAAATATATGTATATAAAAAATATTGTTTACATTAATCTTGTTCTTATATAACTATACAGAATTTGGTGTCACTTTACAAATAAATAATAATAATAATAATAATAATTATAATAATAAGTACACACAGAAAATATTATCCTTATGTTACAATATATTCAGCTGTTTGTGATAAGTAATTAAATTTACATGTAGACTAAATTTTCAAAATATGTTGTTTCACTAGTTTTGAGCCTGCATAAAGGTAAATGATGGTATGGTATTAAAGTATGGTCTTCTTAATGTTTTTTTTCAACAGAGTTTTCTCAAGAATAGCCACTTGAATCTGTTTTATAAATGGGTTTTAGAATTTTCTTGAATGACTTCACATCTGTTTAGGAACTTTTTTTTTTAAATTATATTTGTATTATATTTTAATGTAGGTGTCTCTCATTCACATCCAGAACCCTGCAACGCTAGATAAACTGATCTCAAGGCAAAATATTTGCATTTGTAAAATTATGTGAAGGACATCAGAGTAGTTATGAGATATCTTAGATAATCAGAACAGAGAGTTTAGATAGTCAGGCCTTGAGACCAATCACAAACCAAATTCCAATCAAAAAGAAATTATATTTTCGTATAATTTTTAACATGAGAGTTCTAACAGTGATTTTTAATACCACTACCACATTTCCCCACTGTTTCATGACACATCTAGGTAATTCAGTAGTCAAGTCCTACAAAAACAAAGTGTGGGAACTCACCAAGATTTCTACCCCCTCACAATTAATATTCTTTTATACACACACACTGTACAGGTAGCCCTCAGTTTACGCCGGGGTTAGGTTCCAGAAGGAATGGTTGTAAATCGAAACCGTTGTAAATTGAAACCCAGTTTATAATGTAAGTCAATGGAGAGTGAGAGAGTTAGGTTCCAGGACCCTCTCAAAATTGTCATATGTAACACCTAATGCATTATTTTTAAAGCTTTGAAATGAAGACTTTAAATGCTAAACAGCATTAGACACAGAATATATAATTAAACTAAGTTAAATGAACAAAAACATTTGCTAAAACAGCATTATAAACCTAATAAAAAAAATCACCCAACACAGACTTTACCTGCAGTTCTTTCTATGCATTCCAATCTGGACGTATTTATAGACAGGAAGATCTTGTTCCTTTAAAAGCTGCTCGATAGCTCAGGTCTAGCTAGCTACAATGATTAATTTCAGCCTGCTTGTGTGCTTGGCTTGCATATCTTTGCTGCAACACAAGCAGACGGTTCCACCTACTGGCTATTTTAATTAATGCACTGCTTTTCAATAACTGTCACATGACTGGAAAAAAGGTTGTTATTCTGAAGCGGTGCAAATTGAACCGTTGTAAACCGAGGGCCACCTGTATTTATATGTATATAATCTATACACTCTGATTAATGAAAGGAAATTAAAGCTAATGAAGGGCTGAATGGTTGCCTTTGAGCCTGAAGATGGACACCCATGGTTACATTTTTACATGGCAGGGGTGAAATTTTAATTTGTAATTTAGGATTCAACTGATACTGAATACTTAGAAGCCAGACAAACACTAAGAACACATAAAGGGGCATTTGTACAACGATGATGTTAAATAATCCAAAAAGCTAAAGCCTTAGTAACATTTTAGGTGATGTTACTCCCTGGCCCCGCAGGACATCTGATAGCATGATCTTGATAAGGTTTGTGTGTGCACTCGCTATGCAGTAAAAACACTGATAATGTGATGGTCACAAGGTGTCTAAATATCATTTTCTTTTACCCTTAACATGTATATCAAGTAAATGTGAAGAAAGTAACACTGGCAGAGGAAGCAGGAGGCATGAGGGATGACACTGGTAAGGTTGAATCTGCACCAAATACATTATCTTCAACAGGTCATCATTCTGCAGAGAACCTTGTCTGCTGACCATAAATTGATAGACATACTGACACCAACATAGATTAACAGACCGCACATACTATAAGTGTATACAATACAGTAATTGGGCTTATCCAACTTCAAGACGTTTAACAAACACCTTTAGTGGCTATTTTCCTTTGTGTGTACACATGTATTTCCCTTGTGAACCTCATCCCAGCTATCTCTGGAAGAACTAAAAAAATTCAGATTAGAGAGAAAGCTGGAAGGACATGACTCTTCCATGCTTGATGAGCACATTTTTTCTTTTGGTGAAACACTAAACTTTTTAAAAACAACTTCAAAAGAACTAAACTAGACACACATGAATGCTTGTTGTTTAATGTCAAGATCCAGGATGTCCATACTTTGATTTACTTCACATGGTGCATAGCCAGCTTAGCTTCAGTTCCTCACAACCTCATTCCTCCTCATTCTCAAATCCTTTCCAGGCCGGGCTGAGACCTCCCCGGTCTGACAGCAGCTCCAGACTCCTCCTCTGTCACTGAGTCTCACCCACTTAAAGGGACAGTTAACACCAGAATTTTTGTTGTTTTAAAAGATAGATAATCCCTTTATTACCCATTCCCCAGTTTTGCATAACCAACACAGTTATAATAATACACTTTTTACCTTTGTGATTAACTTGTATCTAAGCATCTTCTGACAAGCCCCTGATCACATGACATTTTATTTATTATCTACTGACTTTCATTTTAGCCAATTAGTGCAGTGTCATGCTTACAATGTTATCTATAGGGTTTACCTGAACTAGCTCTCCCCTGCTGTGAAAAGCAAATACAAAGCATGTGATTAGAGGCGGCCTTCAAGGGCTTAGAAATTATCATATGAGCCTTCCTAGGTCTAGCTTTCAAGTAAGAATACCAAAAGAACAAAGAAAAATTGGTGATAAAAGTAAATTGGAAAGTTGTTTAAAATTACATGCCCTCGGCATGCTCTGCTGGAAGCCGGTGGGAGGAGTTCAGGTGTAAGGTCAGAGAGACACCTGCTCTGTATCTCCTAACGAGCTATTGGCAGCGGGAAAGCGTGCTGAACACCCCTGGCCTGGGGCGGCTCAAGCAAGCAAGTTATACTCAGCTATCGGCTCCTCCAAAAGTGCTAAGACATCGCACTTGCGCTTACAGATTGGATACATGGCCTTGAAAATTATGACAAAGTATCAAAAGAAGTAAAGACATACCACAGATCTTACTACTGTCTGATCCTGGGAAACAAAAAAAGCCAAAAAGTTAAGAGCAGCAGAACGATATATAAACGTTACATTCTGTTTGTCTCCTAGTCGGGACTCTAATACCAAGAAACAAGGCAACTATTGAGAGGCTTTCCTGAGCACCGGACGTGGGCGCTCACAGACACAGAGACTGCTGCCGTAGTGGTTCGTGATTTGCCCGGAGCAGACTAACCTAGTGGTTGATCACTGGAATGAGAGCCTGTGTGACCGGGCTAAACTGACCTGTTGGGGATTGTGTCCGGCGGGGTACCTCTGGCTGGTGGTCTGCTCCTTTCCGGCTTCACATAGCCCCTCTTCTGCGGTTGGGCACCTGATACGGCGGAGTGATACTCCCTCTGGACCTTCTGAGACGGCTCACCGCAAGACGCGGCTCCTGTGGATCACCTGACCGGGACATCTGATTCCTGAAGGTGCGGCGCTGATCTGCTCTGTGGGAGCACTACCCGAGAAGCGGCACATTTGGTGTTTGCCTGCCCGTGTTTCAAGAGGAGGGCTGGAATACCATCTGCAGCACTTGTTTTTCCTTCAACTCCTTTATCTTTCCCCACCGATGTTGCGTTGAGAGGTAAAGAACCAAGAACCCTGTTTAAAGAAGCCCCCTAGAGAACTTTAACCGCTGGAGACACATTATACCCTAAAGGACCAGGGTCAGGTACTATATTATTATACCCCAGAGCTATTCTTTTACAATATACAAATGCTTTTTGCTAGCTTTGGCCTGGGGGATCACTGATCACTTCTTAAATCACACACCAATACAAAGTGACTGGAGAACTGAACGTTGTAACATATCTAATACTACTAGCTGCTGAAAACTGACACAATTGTATACATAGATAGGGCTGCTGCCAAACTGCTTAATTAGAACATGCAACAGAATGGCGTAATCTATCAGTGACTCTGATTATACACCCTTTTTAGTTTAGACTGCTTTTTTTTTTTTTCTCTTTTTGCCTAAATAAGATTTTTGTCTGCATATGGGCCCATTTGCACGTCTGTGTATATGAGTTAGGGTATATGTGGGCACTTCTGGGTCCTATATTATTAGGTCTAAACCTACAATGTAATTCTATTCTTCAAAATAGTCACTTTTTACCTGTGTATGACCACCATCTGTTGAATTGAAAATAGTATTGCTCAAGATAGCACTGCTTAAAAGCATAACGGTATATACTCTAAAAATTACTCTACTTTTTCCCCTGAGATATTTAAAGTACCTAAGATAAGTAAAATATTCTAGGGTGGATACAACCCTAGGCGAAGGGGAAATAAAGCAGAGAGCAGGAGAAAAGGGATAAGAAAAATTATTTTTGCAAGCCTGAAACTAATTAAAAAATTGCCACTGATAACAGAGAAATCACAGCACAAAATGTATTTAATTTATCACTCCCCTCACACTCACCCCCCTCACTGAGTTTTTATTTTTTGTTTCCACACAATCACTATTGCATGGATACATTTTTCACCACACATACTAAAACACCTCCCTCCACTATGGCTGGGAGGCAGAGAGAAAAAAGAAATAATAAAACCACACCAGAAATCACAACAGACACCTCTCCCGCTAGCACAAATATGTCACAGATAAGAGAGACTATAGACTTGCAAACTTTAGTTATACAGATTTCTGAAGCCCTTTCACCTAAATTTGACACCCTTAAAGCCGAAATAAAACAAGACATACACGCATTGGTAACTGAAGTTCGCCAGTTCTCAAACAGATTAGGAGAAGCTGAACAAAGAATTTCTGACTTAGAAGATAATGTGATAGCCCACAATAGCAAGTTAGACACTATAAACTCTAATCTTACAAAATTTCAGCTAAAATTGGAAGATATTGAGAATCGGGCTAGACGAAATAATTTCAGAATCATTGGTATCCCTGAAGAAAAGCAATATGAGGATCTTGACAAATTTGTAACAATAACACTGCCACACTTATTGCAAATTCCTCAATCACACCCAAGGATAGTTATAGAGAGAGTGCATAGATTAGGAAGACAAATGGCAGAGAGCAGAAATCCCAGACCTAGACCAGTCATAGCCAAAGCCCTTAACTATCAGGATAAACTTTTATTACTGCAGTACTTCAAAAAAAAATCAACCCATATTTCTGGATGGAGCTAAAATTATGCTTTTCCAGGATTTCTCTGCAGAAACATCTGCTAAAAGAAGGGACCTGGCCCCGCTATGCACCAAGCTAATAAATCAAGGTCACCGAGCCACTATTATTTATCCAGCAAAGTTGAAAATAATAATTAATAACAGTACACATTTTTTTGAGTCAGCTAGAGAAGCAGAAACATTTATATCAAAACAACTTCCCTCAGAATAAGCTAAGATTTCAATCTAGTAGAGAGGAACTGGCATTTATCTACAGCTGGATATTATCAATATAGATGGCTATGAGATGTATAATATTCACACACGGCTTAGATCATAGCTCCTACATTTTTCAATGGTTTTTGTTATATGTTGGGGTGTCTTGTCATGTCTTGTTTTTTTTTTTTTTTTTTTTTGTTACCCTATTCTTTTCCTCTCTTTTATACAATGTTTGAATGATTGATATATTAAACGGTTTTAAATTGACCTCTTGGAATATTGGGGGTATCACATCACCTATCAAACGCAAAACAATAATAGCACAGTTAAGAAAAATTCGGACAGACATCACATTTTTGCAGGAAACTCACCTTAAAATGCAAGAGGTTCTTAAACTTAAGTGCTCTTGGGTGAATGAAGTACTTGCGTCGCCCAGTACCCAAAGGAAGGGAGGGGTAGCGATTCTACTCGGTAAAAAGATAAAATACCAGGTTCTCCATACTAACTCAGATCCAGAAGGGAGGTTCATAATGGTGAAAATTAAAATTGACCAAATACTCTACACATTATGTAACATATATGCTCCAAATGTATTTAGTTTCCCCTTTTGGGAAAAGCTTCAAGCAAATTTATTGTCTTATACAGAAGGCTTTTTGATATTAGGCGGGGACTTCAACATGGCACCGCAATTTCCCCTAGATAGGTTAAGGCATAAGAATTCCTCTCTCAGAACCAAAAGGGATAATTTAGAAGCCAAAATGTTTCTCAAACTTTTTCAGAATCTCCGTCTTAGAGATATATGGAGGTCACATAATCCAGAGTCTAGGGACTTTACTTGCCTCTCTAAGGCGCACAAGTCACTGTCAAGAATTGACTTGATTCTTATAGATGAGAGATTATGCAAAGTAAAATTAGATGTTAAAATTTTACCTATCTGAATATCGGATCATGCTCCAATCCTCTTAGAGTTCTTTCCGAGCAATCCTACTTCAAGATATTCCAGATTTGTTTTTCCCACTTATCTTGCTTCGGATCTTAAATTTAAAAACTGGCTAAACACTAAGTTCCAGGAATACTATTCCTTTAACAAAGAATACATTTATCGTCCCATAATTTTTTGGGAAGCCGCTAAGGCGGTTTTGAGAGGAGAAATTTTAGCTTATTCTATAAACAGGACAAAAAAATTTAAGCTTAGAGAAAGAGAAATTATAAGATCTGTTTCTAATTCTTATAACTCCTACCTATTAGACAAAACACCTAGAAATTGGGCAAAATATACCCAAGCGTTAAAGGAAAGAGACTCTTTTCTTTTACTTAAGGCTACACAGAAAGATCTGAAATTCCAAGCCAAACTATACAGGCATGGGAGCAAATCAGGAAAACTGCTAGCAAAATTAGTAAAAAGAGATAAGTGCTCATCAGTGATAGATTCATTACAGGGAGAAGATAAGACAATAACATCTTCAGAAGTTATAATTAATTCCTTTGTTGAATATTATCAGGACATATACTCTTTGAAAACCTCAAATTTACAGGTACGGGAATCTTTTTGGGATAAAATCACACATAATTTGGTATCGGCAGATCTAGTTGAAGTGCTCAATCTTCCCATAACTGAGCCAGAGATTTCAAAAGCAATTCTTGATCTCTCTTTAAACAAAGCCTCGGGCCCCGACGGTTTGCCTAACGAATTTTATAAAATACTTGCCAAATCAATATCACCTCATTTACTTTCTTTATATAATGAGATTTATATAAAATGCATTATTCCCCCACCCAGTTTTTCTGCTTCATTTACAACCTTAATTCTTAAACAAGGGAAAGAGCCCGATAGAAAGGAATCATACAGGCCGATAGCATTATTAAATACCGATTATAAAATTTTGTCCTCCATTATAGCAGATAGGCTCCAACTACTTCTCCCCAGTATCATACATAAAGATCAGGCAGGGTTTATGTCTAAACGAAATTCGTCAGCAAAGATCAGGGAACTTTTTTTAACTATAGATTATTTTAACAAGAAAGGGGAGAGGGAGGGGGAGAGAGGCGCCCCGGGCACTGCAATCATTGCAATCGACACGGAGAAAGCATTTGATTCTGTTCATTTTGATCATTTGTTACACTCTCTCCATCAATTTGGTTTACAAGGTAATTTTTTCAATTTTATTGATAATCTATATAAAACAGCTTCTACTCGAATATTAGTTAATGGTTTAACTTCTTCAAATATTTTTCTTAAGAGGGGTACTCGTCAGGGGTGTCCTCTCTCCCCCCTCCTTTTCAATATCTCAATTGAGCCCTTTGCCTTATACATCAGACAACATCTTGATGGTATTAGGATTTGTGAGAAAGAGATGAAATTAGCTCTATATGCTGATGACATCTTAATTTATACATCTAAAACATCCATTAACGTCCCTAAACTTATATTAATCATAGAACAATTTGGGGCTTTTTCTGGTTATAGAGTAAACATGTCGAAATCCGAATTATTATGGATTAACCAATCCAAGGACTCTATGGGTAATATTCCATTTAAAATAGTGACCAACTCCTTTAGATACCATGGTATCATGATCTCTTCCAATCCAGATACGTGGTATAATCTTAACATACCTCCGGTATTGAATAAAATTAAAGAAAATCTGAAAAACTGGCAGAACCTTCCTTTATCATTGTCAGGTCGTATTGCCCTATATAAAATGGTTTGCCTTCCGAAGATATTATACATTTTACAAAACACTCCTCTGGTTCTTAAAGGTAAAGATGTTTTATTATTTAACGTTGTACTTAGAAAATTTATTTGGCAGAATAAAAAGCCCAGAATTTCGCTAACTAAATTGTCCCTTCCTAGAGAGTATGCGGGGCTAGCCTTGCCAGATATTAAACTTTATAATCTTGCCTTTTTGACCCGCTTGATCTTGGACTGGATGTCAGAAAGAGACTATGTTACTAACAACGAATTGGAAAAAAATATTCTATACCCACTTACCCCTTTAGCTCTACTTCATTGCACTAGAAGCACTCTACCGAAAGAGGTGAAAAAAATGAAAACAATGTTCAATCCTTTATTAGCCTGGTGGAGAGTGTGTAATATCCTCAATATCGAACAAGGAGTATCTAATCATATGCCAATAGTAGGTAACCCTCAATTTCAAGCGGGTCTTAATTTGTCCCCTTTCCAGAGATGGGAGGCACTAGGTCTGGGGAAAATGTATCAATTATTGGATTTTGAAAGGAAATGTATAAAAACTTTTGGTACTCTGAGAGAGGAGTTCAAATTATCCCATAAAGAGTTCTTCGCCTACCTACAAGTAAGACACTTTGCCCTAAACTTAGTCGATAAATTTGGTTGGACTTGGTCACTGGGAAATATAGAGAAATGGCTAATCTTAGCTAAAAATAGCCTAACATCAGTTTCCCCCATATATCGAGACCTAAACTCCTCAAAAGGCAACTCCAGGTTGGAAAAATTACTTGATAATTGGGCGGTGGTTTTATCGCAGAACCTGGGGGATATTGAATTAATTCAATATTCACTATCTGAAGTCTCAAGAATTACTCTCTCCTCATCTTGGAGAGAATCCCATATAAGATTATTACTTATGACTTATTTTACTCCTGAAAAAGCCGTGCGCTGCAAGAACACTGAATTTAACTTATGCCCCAGATGTTCCTTACCATCGGCCAATCTTCTGCATATGCTTTGGATTTGTCCAAAAATTCAACAGTTTTGGCTGAAGGTACAATATTGGCTTAATACATTAGGAATCCCCCCTTTGACCCTCTTGCCAGTACACATTATTTTCCTATGGAAAGAACCGGAAGATCGACTAGTAAATACTAAAATAGTTAACTCAGCTATTTTAGCAGCAAGATACCTAATCTTAAAAAAATGGAAAAATAGGTCAGCCCCCAGTATCCAAGAGGTCAAAAACTGCCTTAAAAAACAATGTATCTTGGAACAAATAGACACCAATCTGGAAGAAGAAAAGGAGATTATTTTGTTTTTCAGAAAGTGGTCTGTTTTCATTAGATCTTTTCCCTTAAACGAAATTGACAGTTTAATATATCCATTCAGAAATACTGAACTGGCTTTGCTTGGTCTTTGGTAATAATTTTTTTTTTTTTTTTGTTTAGTGTGTCCTGTTGAGTGTTGTAATGATTATGTCGAATCGTAATTGTCTTTTGTTAAGGGGGGGGGATATAGAAAACGGAAAAATGTATTTCAACAATTAATGATGAAGTTCGAGGAGTATCGGATTGAAGCCATATGTTAAGATCAACAGAGGTTGAAAGCTCTTAATTTTTATAGAAGGGGTTTATTCTTTTTTTATTGTTTTTCCTTTGTTTCTTGGTTTTTCTTTTTTTGGGGCACATCAAGATATGAAATGTATACCATTGCTGGGTTTCTAATTATTTGCTTTGCCCTTTTTTTATGTTGTTTCCTCTGAAATTGTATGAAATCTTATAAGTCTGTTGAAATACAATAATAAAGAATAAAGAAAAGAAAAAATTACATGCCCTCTTTGAAACATGAAAGTTTTTTTTGGACTTTACTGTCCCTTTAAGGTGCAATAGTCATATTTCTACTGAGGGGAGCTAAATAACCCCAGAGCAAGCCACACAGAAATGTAAGCACCATGTGTTCCCCACAGTGCGGGGTGATCACACAACAGGACCGCTGACAGGCTTGCATTTAGTGTATTGTAGGAAGTGTTACTGCCTATTATTAGAGGATCTCACTATCCTTCTAACCAAACTGTGCTCCAGCTCCTCCCACCAGCAGCAGCAGTGTTTAATGAAGTGTTTCTGTTCTCTGTCCAGGGCAGAACTCAGTTCCTCCTGCAAAAATAGTGCAGGAACTCCGTTTCCAGGCATTCCTGTTGGACTGGACCTCTGAGGTTATTGCACTACTTGGCTTGGCTATCATTCTAATGTATGCACAATTCACGTAGCTGAAAGTTCTCTTAACATTTTCCACCAACAAATATCCCTGTTTCAACCCACAAATTGAAAGCTATCGAGATTGTGTCAAATTATACAAAACATTAATTACCCTAATTAAATATAGATTTGGTTGTAAGGTATTATACACCGAAAACAGAGTAATCTGATTTGCTTTGGCTGCAGTATTACATTGTGAAAGTAATGAAACAAGAGTTATTTGCATTCATGTTACCCACTGCACTTTTATCTTACTATTTAAAACCCAATCGCCTAGATTACGAGTTTTGCGTTAAGGTAAAAAAGCAGCGTTAACAGGTCCTAACGCTGCTTTTTTATGCCCGCTGCTATTACGAGTCTTGCAGGTATAGGTGTACCGCACACTTTTTTGGCCTTACCGCAAACCTACTTAGGTAAAGTTCATAAAGCCTTTTTTTTATGGGACATCCATAGCGCTGCTATTACGAGTTTGTCCTGGGATGCCAAAAAGTGAGTGGTACAGCCTCTACCGACAAGATTCCTAACACCTTTTAAAGTCAGTAGTTATGAGTTTTACACTACAACGCTGTAGCATAAAACTCATAACTAAAGTGCTAAAAAGTACACTAACACCCATAAACTACCTATTAACCCCTAAACCAAGGCCCTCCCGCATCGCAAACACTTTAATAAAATTTGTAACCCCTAATCTGCCGCTCCGGGCATCGCCGCCACTATAATAAACATATTAACCCCTAAACCGCCACACTCCCGCCTCGCAAACACTAGTTAAATATTATTAACCCCTAATCTGCCGCCCCTAACATCGCCGTCACCTACATTATACTTATTAACCCCTAATCTGCTGCCCCCAACATCGCTGACACGTACATTATATTTATTAACCCCTAATCTCCCTCCCCCAATGTCACCCCAACCTACCTACATTTATTAACCCCTTAAGGACCAGCGACGTACCCTGTATGTCGTTGGCCTTTTTTTGGGACTTGATTGTTTTATAACGCGGTCTTGTCACCAGCGTTGAGACTACTCTATTCCACAAAGCCTGCTGGAGGGAGTGCATTAATAGCGTGTTCTTGCTAGACTTGTGCTATTATGTCCTGAAAAAAACCTTAACGACCAGTAACATACAGGGTACATTGTGGTCATTAAGGGGTTAACCCCTGATCTGCCACCCACAATGTCGCCGCCACTATTCTAAATTTATTAACCCCTAAACCTAAGTCTAACCCTAACCCTAACACCCCCTAACTTAAATATAATTTAAATAAATATAAATAAAATTCCTATCATTAACTAAATTATTCCTATTTAAAACTAAATACTTACCTGTAAAATAAACCCTAAGCTAGCTGCAATATAACTAATAGTTACATTGTATCTAGCTTAGGGTTTATTTTTATTTTACAGGCAAGTTTGTATTTTTTTAACTAGGTAGAATAGTTACTAAATAGTTATTAACTATTTAATAACTACCTAGCTAAAATAAATACAAATTTACCTGTAAAATAAAACCTAACCTAAGTTACACTAACACCTAACACTACACTACAATTAAATAAATTCCCTACATTAAATACAATTAAATAAATTAAATTAAATTAGCTAAATCACACAAAAAACACACTAAATTACAGAAAATAAAAAACAAATTACAAGATCTTTAAGCTAATTACACCTAATCTAATAGCCCTATCAAAATAAAAAAAAGCCCCCCCAAAATAAAATAAAAAACTAGCCTAAACTAAACTACCAATAGCCCTTAAAAGGGCCTTTTGCGGGGCATTACCCCAAATAAATCAGCTCTTTTATCTGTAAACAGTAAAACCCACCACCCACACAACCAACCCCCCAAATAAAATCCTAACTAAAAAAACTTAAGCTCTCCTTTGCCCTGAAAAGGGCATTTGGATGGGCATTGCCCTTATAAGGGCATTTAGCTCTATTGCTGCCCTAACCTAAAAATAAAACCCATCCAATACACCCTTAAAAAATCCTAACACTAACCCCCGAAGATTTAATTACCGGGAAAAGTCTTCATCCAAGCGGCAAGATGTCCTCAACGAAGCCGGGAGAAGTGGTCCTCCAGATGGGCAGAAGTGGTCCTCCAGACGGGCAGAAGTCTTCATCCAGACGGCATCTTCTATCTTCATCCTTCCGACGCGG
The DNA here is from genome assembly GCF_027579735.1 of Bombina bombina. Taxonomy (NCBI): domain Eukaryota; kingdom Metazoa; phylum Chordata; class Amphibia; order Anura; family Bombinatoridae; genus Bombina; species Bombina bombina. The sequence goes on along the minus strand of NC_069504.1, from coordinate 305,499,736 downwards.
AGCGGCTCCATCTTCAAGACATCCGGCGCGGAGCATCCTCTTCAATCAATGTCTTCTTCGGAATAAATATCTCTTTAAGTGACGCCATCCACGATGGTGTCCCTTAGATTTCGATTGGCTGATATAATTCTATCAGCCAATCGGAATTAAGGTAGAAAAAATTCTATTGGCTGATGCAGGTAAAAGAGCGGATTTCTTTGGGGCAATGCCCCGCAAAAGGCCCCTTTAAGGGCCATTGGTAGTTTATTTAAGGCTAGGGTTTTTTTATTTTGGGGGGGCTTTTTTATTTTGATAGGGCTATTAGATTAGGTGTAATTAGTTTAAAGATCTTGTAATTTGTTTTTATTTTCTATATGTTAAGGGTTTGTTTTTTTGTGTTTTAGCTCATTTAATTTAATTTATTTAATTGTATTTAAAGTAGGGAATTTATTTAATTGTAGTGTAGTGTTAGGTGTTAGTGTAACTTAGGTTAGGTTTTATTTTACAGGTAAATTTGTATCTATTTTAGCTAGGTAGTTATTAAATAGTTAATAACTATTTAGTAACTATTCTACCTAGTTAAAATAAATACAAACTTGCCTGTAAAATTAAAATAAACCCTAAGCTAGATACAATGTAACTATTAGTTATATTGTAGCTAGGTTAGGGTTTATTTTACAGGTAAGTATTTAGTATTATATAGGAATAATTTAGTTAATTATAGGAATTTTATTTATATTTATTTAAATTATATTTAAATTAGGGGGTGTTAGAATTAGGGTTAGACTTAGGTTTAGGGGTTAATAAATTTAGAATAGTGGCGGCGACGTTGGGGGCAGAAGATTAGGGGTTAATAAATGTAGATAGGCTGCGGCGACATTGGGGGAGGAAGATTATGGGTTAATAAATATAATGTAGGTGTCGGCGATGTTGGGGGCAGCAGATTAGAGGTTAATAAATATAATGTAGGTGGCGGCGATGTTAGGGGCAGCAGATTAGGGATTAATAATTATAATGTAGGTGTCGGCGATGTTGGGGGCAACAGATTAGGTGTTCAGACTCGGGGTTCATGTTAGGGTGTTAGGTGTAAACATAAAATGTGTTTCCCCATAGGAATCAATGGGGCTGCGTTACTGAGTTATACGCTGCTTTTTGGCAGGTGTTAGACTTTTTTTCAGCTGGCTCTCCCCATTGATGTCTATGGGGAAATGGTGCACGAGAACGTACGACCAGCTCACCGCTGACTTATTGGAGTGCGGTATGGAGCACAATTTTGCTCTACGCTTACTTCTTGCCTTTTAACGCTGGGTTTGTAAAAACCCGTAATACCAGCGCTGTAGGTAAGTGAGCGGTGAGAAAAAAACTGCACGTTAGCACTGCACCCCTCATAACGCAAGACTCGTAATCTACCCGAGTGTGTTTGTACAGATGAGTGGTAAATTGATTACCAGTATGGATATTGAGGGAACTTTGACTCTAGGATAATTGAATGACAATCAAGGAGAGTAGTAATATGTTGGAAAACATTAGGAAGCTTTTTAGTCACTCACTGACATAGCTGGAAGCAATTGTGGTATATTAGGAAGAAGTCCTCTAGGAATGAGGGTCAGATAAGAATTATACTGAACAACTGCATGCACAGTCAGGATTTTAGTGAACATCACAAAAATCCCTCTCCTTTTTAAAAAGTTTTAAAAATTAAGATGATTTCCCTGTCACAGGGTGTTCCCAAGCATTCTAAAAGTTAACTCCCATTCTGCTCAATTGGGTAATTGGGTAATTGTTGCTTCATTTTCTAAATATATATAAATATAATATAGGGAAATAAATTAGAATTGTGAGTAAAGGAGGGGGTAGGTCAACAGGGAGGGAGAATGGAAGAAAATAGAAAAATTAGAGAGGAAGGATTAAAGGGATGTAAACAGTTGCACTACATCAAAATATGTGCAATTTATTAAATTTATTACCTGTTTATTCTTCCTTGGTAGCAGGCTCCATAGCTTCTAGTAACAGCCCTGCAAATGAGCTTGGGTCTTTACAGTAAGTGGGTGCTAACCAGTGCACAAAGAATAGGTATTCTCTCAAGCACCATATCTGGCAAAAGTATAAATTAAATAAATATTGTTTATTAGCTTTACTTTACAAATATAGTTATTGTCTTCTGTCTTATAAAAGTGTGCGTTTGTAGATAAGTAGTGACATTGTTATGCACCACCTTTTAGTTAAGGTGGTATTTTTTTTTATAATCCATATAGCTAAAAATAAAATCACAAATACCGCTGCTATAAGGTGGTGCAGAGGCCAGCAGAAAATCTGTTTTACATTTGCCCAGTAGAAAGCTTATCTGAGAAGATCATGTGACAGGATACACAGAGAAAACCTAGGTTTAAACATGGCAGCTCTCTTTGCAGCCTGTAGGCAGTGACTTAGCAGGGAAATGTGGAGTGAAAGCAGGTACATAAGTTATTGATATACTTTTTGTGTGCGTATTCTCTGATCTGTTTTATTTCCCTTTAAAGGAAGAGTGATAGTGGGAGTGACAGAACGGGTGAGAGGGAAGTAAGAGAAATAAGTGATGCACATGATAACATGAGGAGAGAGAGGGGACAGATTAGAGTAATGGTGAGGAAAAACACAAATAAAGAGTCTGTGGCAAAAGAACATAGTTATGAGAGAGCAAAAATCAGAATGGTGCAGATTCAGAATGTATTTAGTTACAAAGTTAAGATTGATTCAAATCCTCTCCACAAGTTCCCTGACAAATATAGAAATTTAAAATGTTAATTTTAGATTGGTCTTAGCAGTGCAAAAAAGGTCTTATGTGAGATGCTTCTAGAAATGACTCTAAGAAACATTCTATTAAATGCATAAAACACAGATTCTCTGACTGCAAAGCAGCTGTCAAGTGTGAAATGGATCTTGCAAACTTGCCAGGCTGGTTATAAAAACAGGTGGTGGTTCTTCTATATTTTATAAAATCAATAAGGAAGCATTTTATAGAGTTTATTAAGAATATTGACTCTTATTTAACAGTAATTTATATATTTTTAAGAGTATTTAACCCCTTCACTACTGAGACTTTCAGAGAAAAGTTTGCCAAACTCCCTGATCCCTCCCAGCTGTCTAATCCCCCCCTTCTAACTAGTGCCGCCATCTTAGGTACTGGCAGCTGTCTGTCATTTTTGGAATACAAATTCACTATATTATAAGTCCAGAGAGTGCTGATTGAACTATCTTATATTGTATTGAATCTCTAGCACCCTGGCAATTGGAAGATTGGTTTGTGAGAGTGCACCTTGAATCCTTGAATATATATATATATATATATATATATATATATTATTTTTTTTAATATTTTCTGTAGGGTAGTAGTCCTCCCACCCCTTGGCATGCATGTATATATATATATATATATATATATATATATATATATATATATATATATATATATATATATATATATATATATATATATATATTTTAGTAGACAACCCAAAGTATTGATCTAGTACCATTTTGGTATATTTCATGCCACCATTTCACCGCCAAATGCGATCAAATTAAAAAAATCATTAACTTTTTCACAAACTTTAGGTTTCCCACTGAAATTATTAACAAACAGCTGCAATTGCAAACTGCAATTATGGCACAAATGGTTGTTAATGCTTCTCTGGGATCCCCTTTGTTCAGAAATAGCAGACATATATGGCTTTGGCATTACTTTTTGGTAATTAGAAGGCTGCTAAATGCCGCTGCACACCACACTTGTATTATGCCCAGCAGTGAAGGTGTATTATGCCCAGCAGTAAAGGGGTTAATTAGGTAGCTTGTAGGGTTAATGTTAGCTTTAGTGCAGTGTAGTAGACAACCAAAAGTATTGATCTAGCCCATTTTGGCATATTTCATGCCACCATTTCACTGCCAAATGCGATCAAAAAATTAACTTTTACACTAGCTTTAGGTTTCTCACTGAAATTATTTAAAAACAGTTTGTGCAATTATGACACAAATGGTTGTAAATGCTTCTCTGGGATCCCTTTTGTTCAGAAATAGCAGACATATATGGCTTTTTGGTAATTAGGAGGCCGCTAAACGCTGCTGCGCACCACACTTGTTTTATGTCCAGCGGTAAAGGGGTTAATTAGGTAGCTTGTAGGCTTAATTTTAGCTTTCATGTAGAGATCAGCCTCCCACCTGACACATCCCACCCCCCTAAAAGAGCTCTCTTCCCTCCCCACCTCACAATTGTCACCTCCATCTTAAGTACTGGCAGAAAGTCTGCCAGTACTAAAATAAAAGGCGCTTTTTTTTTTATTAATATATTAATTATGCAGTGTTGGGTCCCCCCCTTTAGCCCCAACCTCCCTGATTCCCTCCAAACAGCTCTCTAACCCTCCCCCCTCTACCTATTTGCCGCCATCGTGGGTGCTGGCAGCTTAGTCAAAATTTGGCTTTTTTTAGGAGATAATAAAAATACCCAATTTTTCTGTAGTGTAGCTGCCCCCCCCCCCTCAATACCCTACCCCTCCTCCCAGATCCCTTTCCCAACATGTATTTTTTATTCCCTCTCCCTCCTCCTCCTTCCCATATACAGTACAGGCTCAGCACTAATCCCGCCGCCCCGGCGCGCTCCCGTCCCCTTGCGCACACTAAAGGAAACTGGATGCCGGAACTTCACCAGCGATGGGCCGCCCACCCTCCTCCCTGCTATGGCTCCCATCCACCGACGATCGCCACCATCGCTGGCCGATGCAGAGAGGGCCTAAAAAAAGGGTATTGCAATATCGAGACATCACTGCAATACCCTAAAAGCGGCTGGAAGTGATCACCATTGCTTCCACCGCTTGAAACCCCAGAAGACGTGCCAGACACGTCCTTGGTCGTTAACAACCGTTTTTTGTACGACGTGCCTGGAATGTCCTTGGTCGTTAAGGGGTTAAAGGGACATGAAACGCAAAAATGTTCTTTCATAATTCAGATAGGGAATACAATTTTAATAAACTTTCCCATTTACTACAATTATCTAATTTGCTTCATTCTTTTGTTATCCTTTGTTGAAGAAGAAGCAATGCATTACTGAGAGCTAACCCTACAGCATGTGCAACGCTTAAGTGTTCAGGAAAACATGGCTGAGGTGGCAACCCTAGTTATGTCTCCCTAAAGAAAAAGGAGAAGCCAGACGTGGAATTCGTGTGCTTATAGGAATATGGCTGCACCTACTGACGAGGCTCAATGAATGCCAAAAAGATTGTCTGGGGTTGCTGTGTTCCTTGTTCAGAGAGAAATTGCCTGATATTTTGGCACTTTACTGAGCATAATAAGCGGGATCAGATTGATATACTACAGGAAAGTTCTGCTTTGTGGAAATTTTAGTGTACTAAAAAAGAAGCAGCAATAGCAATAGCAGAGCGGCCGCTCCGAACTCACTAGACATCAGGCGATCCAAGGCACTCAGTAATGATGTCAGACGCCATAAAGTAACGGCAGTGAAAAAAGACTTAGCACATAGGCAAGGGGCAATGCAAGTAAAAGGCATAGAGTCCCAAATGTAGAAATGAAATCAGGCAGCACAGCAGTGGGTTAGAAAAATAACTTTGTTCACACCTATAACAAAAGATTTCAATTAATCTATTTTCCAAAAACAATGATGATTATACAAAAACAATATTCAAATATGCCTTGCTTAATGTGAATCATGGGGACCATCACATAGAATATTGATGATAATTAGGGATAGTTAGAGAGAGTCAGGATTAACAATATACTCAAAAACGGATTTATACATAATAACTGATGTCCCACTCCAAGTTTAAGCCTGTGGGCACCCTAGTCTTAAAGGGACAGTCATCACCAGAATTTTTGTTGTTTTAAAAGATAGATAATCCCTTAATTACTAATTCCCCAGTTTTGCATAACCAACACAGTTATAATTATACATGTTTTACCTCTGTAATTACCTTGTATCTAAGCCTCATCAGACTGCCCCCTTATTTCAGTTCTTTTGACAGACTTGCATTTTAGCCAATCAGAGCTGTATCCATGGTAAATTCACTTGCATGAGCTCAATGTTATCTATATGAAACACGTGAACTAATGCCCTCTAGTGGTAAAAAACTATCAAAATGCATTTAGATTAGAGGCGGCCTTCAAGGTCTAAGAAATTAGCATATGAACCTCCTAGGTTTAGCTTTAAACTAAGAATACCAAGAGAACAAAGCAAAATTGGTGATAAAAGTAAATTGGAAACTTGTTTAAAATTACATGCCCTATTTGAAACATGACATTTTTTTTTTTTACTTGACTGTCCCTTTAAGCTTATATATCCATTATAATTCCTTTTTTGTCAAGTATTTTATACCTGTTACCACCCCTGGGTGGCATTTTTGCAAGATCAATCACTTTTTCTGAAAAGTTGGCAATACTGGTAAAATGTAGGAGATTAAACATGATTCACATGTTCCCTTACCCTTGTATTTACCTACCACATTGTTTACCAACATATTGCACATGGCAAATATTGCACTCTAACAAGTAGACTGCAAAAGTAGTTTTGCAATTAGCATAAAATGAAATCTCATAGGTCATATTATCCACGGATGATTTAAACACATTAGTTATCTCCATCATATAACATGTCAAGCAGGTCCTAGCTCCTCATCTATAGTTTAATTTACTTCTTATCCAATGGTCACCCCCTAGTCTTCTTCATACCAGGGACCATACTATAGTTGTTATATCCTTATTTCCTATCACCATAGTGCTTATTTCCATTTTCATTTCCTCTATTTTAGCCGGATCATATCCTCTTGAAACTTACCTCTTAGCCAACTCACTAGCTTGCTGTAAATATACATTATCATCATCAGTATTACGCCTTAACCTGATGAACTGGCCCCTTGATATGGCATGGACAAGGTGAGGTGGATGACATGAACTGGCATGGAGAATAGTATTCTTTGCCGTGGGTTTTCTAAATATCCTAGATACTACTCTCATGTTCTCAAAGTCACCTTTAAGTGTCACATCCAAGAAGTAAGTTCTCACAGGATCATACCCTCCAACAAATTTCAGCCACATGTCATTGTCATTCAAAAAAGCAAGAAAAGAACCAAAGCTCATTTCATCCAAGACGCCATCAATGATCATTATAAGGTCATCAATGAATCTCTTATAATAGAGAATTTTATCTGTATAGACCCCATGATCAGCATTATAGATATATTTCAACTCCTAGTAACCTACGTACAAATTGGCAAAACAGGGGGCAAATTTTGCCCCCATTGCCGTTCCGCAGCACTGGAGGTAGATATTATCATTAAACATCAAAAAATGACGTGTTAAACAAATTCCAAAATTGAACATATGTAGATTTTGACATCATTCTCATAAGCTGTGAATTTATCCAAGAAGTATCTTACTGTCCTTAAACCAAAAGCATGAGGAATACACATGTATAGTGAAGCAATATCCACCACTACCCATGAGTAACCCTGTTTCCACTTAAATTCCCTTAGACTTGACAAAATATGTCACAAATCCCTCAGGTAACTATAGAGGCTTTTCACTATCGGCTGAAGGATTGAGTCCAACCACTTAGACAGTGGTTCTAGAAGGGACCCAACGCCCAACACAATGGGCCTCCCTGGTGGTCATATCAGATTCTTGTGCACCTTCAGCAGATAGTAAAACAGAGGTGCAATAGGAAACTCAGGGACACGATGTATCAAATCATCCTGTTTAAACACTCCCACATGTACACCATCATCAAGCAATGTCAACAACTGTTTTTTAAATACAAAAGTGGGATTACCATTAAACAATCTGTAAATAGTTGGTGTAACCAAGTTGATGTAGAGCCTCCTCAAAGTAATCACCCTTGTTAACGATGACTATATTCCTTCCTTTATCGGAGTTCCTAATTACTATTTCTTGATTATTTTGAAGAGACTCTAACGCCAATTTCTCATACCTCCACCTGACACCACTTGGTCTTCATTGGAATTTTTAGTGACCACCTCTGATACCTGTTGTAGTGGAAAAAAAAATAACTTTTTAGTGTAAGTTTTTTGACGAACCTTTTGATATCTAGCAGGGTATTAAAGGGAGAAAAATCTCTAGTTGGGGCAAAGCCCAATCCTCTGCTCAACTGGTTTGTCTGGTCCTCAATCAGAGCATAAGTGGAAAGATTAATTACATTAAAGTCCATTAATCCAGATTCTTTGTAGCTCCCTTTCTTCTTTTTTTGGATCTTCTGACACGCTTAAAGGGATTTTTGTTTCCTTTTTTGCTTCTTTCTTTGGGGCGTACAACTGGGCCTTCATTCTCTGTATCATCAGTACTGGCAACCTGCATAGAATGAGAAGACAGAGAAGAGACAGAAGAAATAGAGGAAGAGGGAGAAGGAGCAGATGATTCAGCTGATGTAGCTGACTCCTGATCAGATGATTCTGCCTCAGTCGAGGTAAACCCCTTTTTTAGAGTTCTTGTTCTTTAATATAGGTTTTGGAACTTTCGCTTTGTTTTCTTAACTCACTTCTTTCCTTTGTGGTTAGGGTTAGATCTTCATGTCTTCTTTTGGAAAGTTGGCCATTGGTACACCTTGTTGGCTTCATAATCCTGCCTATCCCTGTGAAATTGTTCACCTTTTTGTTCAGCAAGGATGGCATTCAACTTATCCACATGCTCCTTCATCACTTTTTTCTGTTCCAAGAATTTTTCATGTGCCTCAAACTTTCAGAGTTCTTTTTCAATATCCTCCATCCGCTCCTTGAGGTTAACCCTTTTCTGTTGCTTACAACATATCAGGATTTTTTATTAATTTGACAGAACACTCCGAGAGTGCATCATTCCATTCCATTACTATATCCGGATTTTCTACCTCAAAGGTTGGGAATTTATTAAGCCTAAGGCCTCTTGGAATTCCATTTAGCTCCACATAATGCTCAAATGCTTCAATGTCCCATGTTAATCTTAAATCTGCAATAAGAAGTTTTTCAAGTGCTTTAAATTTTGATTCCATACATGGGCTGAAATCTTCAGACCATTCTACTGAAAACACTCTTTTAAACAATTCATTTCTTGCTTCTACATCATATAAAGAACTGGACAAGACCGTATTCTACAATTCTATGTCTGTACTTTAGCACATATAACAATATGACCACTGCTATATACTTAAGTATAAACCTGCCTACAGTATGTGCAATGCTGCCGTATATAATTTGTGTAACACAATATGAAAACAGAGATGCACACAAACTTTCTTCAGGAATCCAAAGTTATTCCTTACACTAGTAACAATTTGTCAACATTAGTTAATATTATTATTGTTCTTGAAGTTAATCAATCCAGAGTATATGCCCTTTAATATCTTGTTAACTTTTACACAGTTCCACTTTTGCAAGTACCAAGAAAGCTTTACTTACTGGAATACTGGAGTATCGTGTCACTTCTGGTGAAAGAGTCTTTTCTGCTTTGCAATCCTGTTATGATTTCCTAGCTGCTGCAAGTGAGACAGGCCTCAAATGGTTCAAAGTAACGAATTACACAAACAAGTAAAGGGGCAAGCAGACATGGACTCCTTGTTCAGTGTGCTTAGAGGACCAATAAAGGCTAAAAGGATCATCTGGAGGTGCTATGGAAATTGCCTGGAATTTCGGCACTGGACTGGACTGACCTTAACAAGCGGTATCAGACTGATATACTACAGGGAAGTTCTACTATGTGAAAAATTACTGGGCTAAAAAGGAAGCTGCACCCTGGTGGTAAAGCTCCATAGAACAAACTAACAAGTTTTTGTTAGTTCCTAAAAGTGTGCGTTATTTTCTATGAAAACAGATAATAGCTCTCAAGGGATTAATCAGCCAATATTGGGCCAGATTACAAGTGGAGCGCTATCTAGTGATTTCCCTAGAGCGCTAAAACTTTTTTGCAAGTCCATTTGCACTGGTATTACGAGTTAAAAGTAAAAACGCATTGCTCCAGCACTACCCGCATCATGCAAGAAGGTTTACCGCTAGCGCAGTTACGATATCACTCACATGATAACCTACTGCCCCATAAAAGTCAATGGAGTAAATAAAAGCAAACAAAACTGCTACTCACGTGCTAACCCAAAAACGCCATAAACCCCAACTCTAATAACCCCTAAACTACCACATAACCCACCGCAAAGTCCCCACTACCCTATAAACCCCTAGACCACCACCACCCCCACATTGCCAACTAGCTCTTTACACTATTAACCCCTAAACCACCACAAAGTAAGATGCACAGGGATGAAGATGGAGACATTATCTTCAGTGAGTTCCTTCTTGAGGTTTAGTGGTAGTTTTTTTTTAAGATTAGGGTTTTATTTTTTTTATTTTTATATGGGCAGCAAAAGAGCTATATGCCATTTTGAGGGCAATGTCCAGCCAAATGCACTTTTCATGGCACTTTTTAGATTAATTTTTTTTTAGTTTTTTTTTAGGTTTGAAAACAAGTGCTTTAGGGCAATGCCCTACAAAAGGCTATTTGTAGTTTATATTTAGAATAGGGTTTTTTTTTATTTTAGGGAGTTTTTTTATTTTGGGGTATTAGAATAGGTATAAATATTTTTTTCATTTTTGGTCATTTCTTTTTATTTTTTGTAATGTTAGGGTTTGTTATTTTTTGTAATGTTAGGGTTTGTTATTTTTTTGTCTTTTAATAGTAATGTTAGTTTTTTTTATTTTAAGAGGTAAGATTAGATTCTTTTATTTCACATGTAAGTTTTTATTTTTTAAAGGGAAGGGTTAGTTTATTTTTGGTTACCTTAGGGGGTGTTAGATTAGGGGGTTTAGATGTTAGTGGGTTGTCTTGCGATGTGGGGGGGCTGATGATTTAGAGGTTTAATAGTGCAGTTGAGACTTTGCGATGTGGGGGACTGGTGGTTGGGGGTTAATACTGTAGTGGAAGCTTTGCAATGTGGGGGGCTGGTGATTCAGGGGTTAAAAGTGTAGTGGAGACTTTGCGATGTGGGGGGCTGGTGGTTTAGGGGATTATAGAGAAGTTTAGTGCAACTGTTTTATCCAGACAAAACAAAGGTTGCATAAAAAATTTGGGCAGTAAATGCATTGGTGTTCTCAAGACCATATTTACTTTCAACTTGTAATATGAACTGATATTACCGCTCTACATTACCCATAGAAAATATAAGGAGCGTAAATTACTGCGAGTTCACGCAAACAAATTTTCAGTAATTTTAACAGCACACCACTTGTGATATGGATTTGAGCGTAAAGAACACCGCAATCTCGCGATCGCATTTACGCTCCTAGCACTAATGATAGCACTCCACTTATAATCTGGCCCATCGTCAGTGTGGTTTTCTAGTGATCACAAACCAAGAATGTTTCTGTCATTTATACCCCATAAGCTTTGAATTGTTACCTCCTGAAAACAACACAAAATTATTATCTGAATGTTTAGTCTTCTGATTTCATAATCCAAATGTGAGATTTTGGTGTTTAGCAATCAAAGGTGGAAAATACGATACGTTTATTGTTAACATTTAATAGTGTGTAGTAATGCTATTAGGCGACGTGCAATTAACCTCTTAGAGATATATGCGCATGTCTTTTAAAGGGATTTGAACAGGGGCATAATCGTTATAATGGTCACATGTGTTTGTTGGGTTATGGATTTCCCTAATTTTAATTAGTGTACAAGTGCTTATTATTATTCTTTAAATAATCAAGTAGGTAGCATTTGTTTCTGCTTGGGGACTTTGCTCCCTAACACTATCTTATACATTGGGGTGCAAGTACAAACTAATGTTCTATTGTCAAACTTTTTGTGGAATTTGTTAATAATTTGAAAAGTATTATCTAGGTTTTTATAAAGTACATTTAGCTGTGGAATTTGATAGGTGAGAAATAGACCCATAAATGTATTGTTAAGCATTGAAAATTTGGATTGTAATCCGGCACATAATATGGCAATAATTAAGGGGGGGGCAGCTACACTACAGAAAAAAAACATTATTTTTAATATAAAAATATAAAAACCCACTTAATTTGGGCAAACTGGTTACTGGCAGGCAGCTGCCAGTACCCAAGATGGCAGCAAGTAGGTAGAGGGGGGAGGGTTAGAAAGCTGTATGGGGGGGATCAGGAAGGTTGGGGGCTAAGGGGGGATGCAACACTGCATAATTAATATAAAAAAATGCTTCTTATTGTAGTACTGGCAGCGATGGGTAGCAAATATAAATATATATGTATATGCTTATATACATATATATATTTATGTGTTAATATGTGTATATATTTTCATATACATATATAACTACAGGGAACACACAGTTCTAAGAATAGACCACAATGGCACCCCACATCTGCCAACTTAAGCCCCTAAAAACTGCCTAGTGCAGTTATTTTTTATTTATTTTTTAAAGATGTTACAATTTTCTTTTTAAAAATAGGCACTACACATGTTGGGGGGGGGGGCAGTTGGAGTACATTTAGAAAATTAACTAGAGGTCTTAATTTTTTGAGCGCTAATTGCAATAACCAGCTACTTGTTATGGCTGGTTATTTATAGTGCACCTGTAGATGGGTGAATTTGCCCGTTTACGGGCAATCGATAAATTAGCACTCCATTTGTAATCGAGCCCCAAATGTCCAGCAATTGCAGACACTGTGAAAGTCCTGCCCACTTGTGAAACAATGACCAATCTAATTCAACATATGTTTTACCTGAAGGTGGCTTTTGAAAAAGATAATGCTATGCCATCCTCATGAACCTTCAATAAAAAAAATTAAATTTTAAAAAAACACCTTTTAAGATTAGGCACAAATAAACCTAATAACTGTACTTCAAATATTATTTACCATCAAATATTAAATTAATGCAAAGCACTAGCTATAGCAACTATTAATTTATAATTTATAATGTATTGATTGTCCATTACTATATCTAAAAAGAAATGTACTGCTTGGTTTTCATTTGAGTAGATTCTACTACATTACAGCATTGATCTTAAGTTGATATCTATATCCTCAATTTTAAATATTGTATTTATAGATCCCACAATTAAAGATGCTTAATAATGTTTGATCTAAAAAAATAATAATAATAAAAAAATATCAAGTAAGGACCGAATACAGTATTAGTAAGTACTCATACTCTTCTCAGGTACAAACATAGAGTTATAACATGTTATATTTTTCTATATTTAATAGATTGCAGTTAAAGTAGTCCATACCCCATGTAAAGTGGTCTGTCAATGTAAAACAGCAAACAAAAGTTAAAAACATTTTGCAAAAGTTCAAAGCGAGTCTCATCATTACATAGCAAATAAGACTGTGGGCTCCATATATCATTTGGCGGGCAGACGAGGTTTGCTGTCACGTATCCACTGCCCATATTTAACATTGCACAAGCCACTACTTGTGCAATGAAGCCAACTGTTCATGCACAGGTAAGCAGAGGCTGTCAATAATCCCCATTCAGTGGTGTATTTATGTTTTGTGCTGCCCTAGGCACTAACAATTCTGCTGCCCCTTTCCATGTTTTAGGAATTTTTTGGCCATAATATTTTTTGGTGAGGGTGTAATGTCACACTTTTTATCATGGCATTTCCAAAGTAAATGCTCAAATGTGTGTGCATGTGGTGAGTGTGTGAGAGTGCAGTTTGTGTATGTGCAGTACAGTGTGTGTAGTGCAGTTTGTGTATGTGTATAGAGAGACTCAAAAAGTGCTGCCCCCCAAAAAATCTGCCTCCCTAGGCAAGTCCCTTGTTTGCCTAGGCCAAAATACATCCCTGTCCCTATTGGATCTGATCAAGTGAAATTTGCCAAATAAACTTTCATGATTCACATAGAGAATGTAATTTTAATCAATTTTCAATTTACTTTTATTATCAATTTTGCTTTGTTCTGTTGGTATTCTTAGTTAAAAGCTAAACCTACTAAACCTAGTAGGTCCATATGATAATATCTAAGCCCCTAAAGGCCGCCTCTTCTCTCAAGGCATTTTGAAAGTTTTTCACCACTAGAGGGTGTTAGTTCATGTGTGTCATATAGATAACACTGTGCTCACACATGTGGAGTTCAGGGGAGCCAGCTCTGATTGGCTGAAATGGATGTCTGTCAAAAGAACTGAAATAAGGGGGCAGTTTGCAGAGGCTTAGATAAAAGGTAATCACAGAGGTAAAAAGTGTATTTATATAACTGTGTTGGTTGTGCAAAACTAGGGGATGGCTAATACAGGGATTATCTATCTTTTTAAACAATAACAATTCTGGTGCAGACTGTCCCTTTAATGTTAAGGTGAAATTAAAAAGAAGTAGAATCAATTGGCCACTGGCTGACAGGGTGAACTCCAGCTGGTTTATACAGCACATGAACATCCATTTTTCATAAAAAAATAATATATATCACTGGAAAACATTTTATTTTTAAACTCCAGGGGGCCGATTTATCAAGCTCCATATGGATCTTGATGCCCCTGTTTCCGCGCGAACCTTCAGGCTCGCTGGAAACAGAAGTTATGAAGCAGCGGTCTAAATGCTCCATAACTTCTCCGCCTGCTCTGAGGCCATGGACAGAAATCAACCCGATCGAATGCGATTGGGTTGATTGACACCCTCAGGGCGGCATTGCACTGCTGGTGCAATGATAAATGCCTACAGCGTATGCTGTCGGCATTTATCGATGTGCAGCGGACATGATATGCTACATCGTATCATGTCTGCTCACACTATGATAAATCTACCCCTAGTTGTGATTTCTCATTTGTGATCTTTCTGTCATATCCCTTTACAAATAGCAAATGTACTATCTTTCAAACCTTGCCATTAAAAAAGGTACCACTTTTTAATAGTGGTCACTTGATCATGCACTCCATGATCCACTGGGGCTTTCTGAGAACCTTTACTTGCTGTCTAGCTGTGCTCATGTGAATCATCAGCATTGTTCTGCATTATTCAGAATATGTTCAAAATGTAGTCAGTTCTTCTTATGTGATGTGTGGCTCCCGGCACTTGTTCTGTACCATGTTGTAATAGCTGTCTGTAAGATTAGAACTGGGATCTAGACCTCAGCTGCAGAATTGTTTTACAAAAGTGGTTGTTGTTTCACCTTCTTTAGGAGCGTAGCTATTGTTCAGGTACGCTCAAGTAATAAAGTGAATTTAATTAGTAGGTGGTAAATACTCAGGTCTGATATTTGTCAGATGGTATAGAGATCTGAGGTTGTGCTAAAAGTGTTGGTGACTTCACCTTTGGTCTGAGCAGATTGGATGTCAGATAAGTACAGAGAAGTAATAGGTAGAAGTGTAAATGCCAAGTTAGTACCAGTCCAGCACAGTAGGGGTTACTGGAGAGAGTAATGATACACAGCGCAGCTCCTACCTCTGAATACCCAGTGTGTATCCCAGTCAGCACTAGGTAGCGTGATGGCTGTGTGCGCAGCTCCTACCTCTGAATAGACTGTGTGAATCTACCTGTCAGCACAGGATATGCTGATGGCTGTGTGCGCAGCTCCTACCTCTGAATAGACTGTGTGAATCTGCCTGTCAGCACAGGATATGCTGACAGCAGAATTGTAGCAGAGTTAAGTTTATGCAAGGGAGAGGTGGAACAGCTGAATCCCTAGTTGGAAGCTGTTCAGAGGGTAATTATGAAAGTTCTCTTTGCAAAGGGAATTATAGAAGAGGATTCCTTAGAATCTGAGGCTCAGATTAATTTGAGAAATAGGAAGTCCTATACTTATAATCCCAGTTAGGAGAGAAGGCAAACAAAGTTAATCCATATGCACAGCGTGCAGTTCAGGAACAAAACAAATTACCAAGCACTTGTCTGCAGGTGTGCTGGTACTGATATAGGTAAAAAGGGTGGAGTTACTAGGTGAGCAGAAGTTTAACCCTTACACTGTCACTTAAAGGACCACTAAACACAGTAGTATAAATAATAAATGCATAATAAATAGAAAATGAAAAAGTACTTTCACAATTTCACAGGAAGTAGAATGTTTTCTGAACAATTTCAAAGTTAGATTTATTTTTCTTCCCACTGCATCATGTGACAACCAACAGCCAATGACAAAATGCATATTCTGAGAATCTTGCACATGCTCATTAGGAATAGGAGCCTCATAAAGTGAGCATATAAAAAGATTATGCATATTTAGATGATGGATGTGGATTGGGAAGTTGTTTAAAATTGCGTGCTCTGGGGTTCCGGTGGAGGAGGAGCAAGCATGTGCTGCTGAGCTGCCTGCTTCAACCCTACAGATGCTGGCGGTTTCCTTCGCGCCACATCCCAAGCCAGGGGATAGCTATTGGGATAGCTTAAGACATCGCACCTGAACCTAAACAAGCGACAAACTACACCTCGCTGTTATAGTATGATTTTCAGCCCCCTTCTATGTCTAAAATAAAAAGGAACAGAGTCTAACCCAGGAGACACCTTCCTATCTTTAAAGACCCCTCTGCTCCCCTTTTCAGTACAAACAGACCTATACCCCTAAGACCCATGGAATACGGCAACCACTGAGAATTTACCCGGGGTGGTCTGTACGCTACTCTCCACTGCTGACGAGGACTCACAGCAAGTTTCTTAGAGCCGCACTCGCCCACTGTGCACCGTTCTTCTCCTCCTCCCGTGAAGTGAGCGAAGCTGAAGCTGGGTCCTGCCTCGACGGAGGACCAAGAACATCAGGCCTATCACAGGCAAGTCCGCCCACCGTAGCCGCTGATTCCCTTCCTGCTTGCTTTGGCAGCGTGCCCGGAGTTCCGGGACTGCTGTCTCTGAGTGGTGTGGGACACCATCCGCCCTCCTGAGGCGGCCTCCCCCTGAGGCTTACCGCCGGATTTTGGTTGCAGCGCTGACTACTCCATCCCTCTCCCACCGGTGCTGCGTGAGAGGGATTGGAGGTAGTGTTACCCTAGGGCCAAGAACCAAGGAAGGAATCCCTGCTCAAGAAAGGCTCACCCTGCCACCTTCTCCCCTCTCTCCCACCGGTGCTGCGTGAGGGAGGGAGAGCTCGCTAGGTGGCCCAGGCTGAGATCTGGAACTGCTGGAGGTGAACCTGTTGGGAACAGGTTTACCTAGGAGAAACAGCCACTGCAGTTACAAGAAGCCCATCTTCCAGGACAAGATAGGTCTCGGGTTGCAGTGAGCGAGGAGAGGTGAGTCTACTTTGCCCCCTAAACCCAGAACTGCACAATTCAGTACATAACCTATAACTTAAAGAGCTGTGTGGGCGAATCAGGAAAAGAAGGGAAGAAAAAAGGAAAAAAAGGGGAGCAGATAGGGGAATGGTTTAACTTCTTCAGCATAAATATTAAGCACTCTCCTTCTTGAAATGATAATGAAAATTGAGTAGCTTTATTTCACTTACAGCTCACTCAAAGGAGTCACCCCTTTCAGCTTGTTGTTAATTCTACTAACTTTTGCATGAACTCCTGAGAAAACTAACACATACAAACATGAGCTACTTGCCTTCTACTAAATGTATTTGCTAAAAATGCTGCTTGCTATGCTTTCTGGCTGAGAGATTAACAGATACCTGCTTCTATTACTAAGACTTTGCTACTAACTAACCTGGACAATTTTGCATATGTTGCTTGCAGAATAATAAGCTAATTGCTGGACATCTCTTTGTGCAATACTCTGCCTCATTGACTATCCAAAATATAGAAGTTTTAAGGACAAGATAATAGTTTATAACTTTTCCTAACTGCCTAGGTTTAAGGTCATGTTTTTCTTTTCTTTCCTTTTTCTTTTTTTAAAAACTAGTACTAACCTCAGTCATTAAGATAAAGAAGGTCTAACATAATAATAAACATAGGAGAATTAAAATACAACTCGACTTGCTCTGATTAAATTACTCTCTTCTTAAAGTTAAAAATTTGCAGCCTCTCTGACTGGCGTGGGGACTTCTATACACAGGAAGCCACATCCACTACCTCGCTAAAATAAGTTGTTTTTTTTTTCTCCCCCCCCCCTCACCTCCCTCACTCCCTCCTACTTCACTCCATCACCCCCTTACCCTTCACTTCCACATCCCTTTCCCAATAAAAGCACTAAGTTTCTATAGCACAATATTAACTGATCACTATTTAGATTACTACCACATCTTATGGACAAATTTTTTCATAGTCACTCCCGGACTCCCCCGCTAGCCATGACAGCAAAAACAAGAGAGAGAAGAAATAAAAATAGCACAGAAACATCTATGGAGGTACAGCCAACCCCCATTAACCCTTTAGTCACCAATGAAACCTTCAATATGCAGGCCCTGGTGACAAATATTGCAGAAGCCTTAAACCCCAAATTTGAAGCCCTTAGGGCAGAGATTAAGCAAGAAATCACACTGTTGTCCCAAGAACTGAGACATTTCACTAGTAGGATTAATGAAGTGGAACAAAGGGTGTCTGATCTTGAGGACCTTACTTTTACACATAGTACTAGCATAGACTCCAATGCAGCGTCTCTATCTAAAATGAAAATTAAAATCGAAGATTTAGAAAACAGGGCCAGAAGAAACAACATTCGTATTATTGGGCTACCAGAGGGGAAACAACCTGAGAATTTAAATCTGTTTATTACAAATACGTTGGTACAACTACTTAAAATCCCCCCCAGTAACCCTCAAATAGTGGTAGAAAGGGCTCACAGAATAGGGAAGCTTCAGGTCGATAACAGGGGTAACAACAGACCCAGGCCAGTAATAGCCAAATTGCTTAATTTCAGTGATAAAGTAACTCTTCTCCAATATTTTCGCAAGAATCAGCCTATTATGTTTAAAGACAGTAAGATTCTCCTATTTCAGGACTACTCGGCAGAGACGTCATCTAGGAGAAGAAATCTTGCTCCAATCTGCTCTAAATTTATCCAGCAGGGTTACCAGGCCCTAATTAATTACCCCTCTAAACTTAAGGTTATTGCTAAAGGAGAAGTCCACTTTTTTGAGAATGCACAAGAGGCAGAAAAATTATTAATCCAATTAAACTCTAGTGAGTAAACTGAAGAAATATCAGTGACTCACTGACTTTGTTGTTACCTCATCTTAAGTTAGGGATGGCAGGGAAAATGGTACGAAGTAATAAAGGTGTCTTGCGGGAGGTTCCCCTTCTCTTCTTTTTTTTTTTTTTTTTCTCTCTCTTCAATTCCATCTATCCATCAAAATAAATGGTCAACTTTAAAATAGTATCGTGGAATGTAGGGGGTATTACCACTCCTATAAAGAGGAAATCGATCATTACCCAATTAAGAAAAATGAATACAGATATAGCTTTCCTCCAGGAGACTCATCTTAACTTAGAAGAAGTATTAAAATTAAAAACATCGTGGGTTAAGGAAGTTTTTGCTGCACCGGGACAGGGGAGGAAGAGAGGGGTAGCCATTTTGGTAGGAAAAAGGATCAATGCAGAGATACTACATGTTGTGACGGACCCAGGGGGGAGATCAGTGAGTCTAAAAATAAAAATTAATAATCGTGTGTTTACAATGTGTAATGTTTACGCGCCTAATATCCTTGACCCAGAGTTCTGGAATCAAGTGCAGACTGAAATATTCTCTATATTGGAAGGTAACCTTATTCTTGCAGGAGACTTCAACATGGCCCCACAGTGCCCACTTGACAGGCTGAGACTAAATACAAAACAAAAAAAACATAAAAAAGATAATCTGGAAACTAAAAATTTTTCTAGGCTTATGCAAAACCTAGGCATCAAGGACATCTGGAGGATGCAAAATCCCGATGTTAGAGAATACTCTTGCTTATCCAAAGCTCATAAAACACTATCAAGAATTGATCTTTTTCTGTTAGATGATAGACTGTGTACATATGAGGTTAAAGCAAAAATTCTTCCTATTAGTATCTCTGATCATGGGCCAATTACCCTAGATCTTCAGGATAAGCAGCCCAAGCTTAAGCTAAATCGTTTTTTTTTTCCTTCTCACCTAGCATCAGACACGAAATTTAAGAACTGGTTGAGAGCCAAGTTCACTGACTACGATCTCTGTAACTCAGAGTATAGAGATCGTCCTGCCATATTTTGGGAGGCAGCAAAGGCTGTAATCCGAGGTGAAATCATAGCCTATATGGCAATACTGAATAAAAAAATGCAACAAAGAGAAAAGGAACTAACAAATGCAGTAATAAACGCATATAATAGATTCCTTCTTGACCAAAACTCTGCCAACTGGGCTAAGTATAATAAAGCAAAAAGTAACAAAGATGATTTCTTGTTATACAGAGAAACTCAGAAAGAGTTAAAATTACAGTCTAAACTATATAAGTATGGCAACAAGTCTGGGAAACTCCTAGCTAAATTGGTCAAAAGTGAAAAAAAATCCTCAACTATTTAGAAACTGGTGCTAGGTGACAAAGAAGTATTTAAACATGAGGAGATAGCGGAAGAAATGGAAAAATATTATCAAGAATTGTATCATTCCAGACCCTCTGACCTAGGTCAAGCAGAGGACTTCTGGAGCAAAATATCAGTACCTAAGATATCCACTGATTTAGCTGGTACCCTCAATGCACAAATCACAGAGGAAGAAATTAAAAAAACAATTTCTGACCTCACTCTGAATAAAACCCCTGGGCCAGATGGGCTACCTTATGAACTATATAAAATTCTATCTTCTGAAATATCAGCCCATCTTTGCGAGTTCTATAATTCTATCTATATAAATGGAGGAGAGATGTCGAAACTTTTCACATCCTCCTATACAACTCTGATACTCAAGAGTGGAAAAGATCCAACTTTAAGGGAGTCTTATAGACCAATTGCTTTACTAAACTCCGATTACAAGGTCTTCACATCAATTATAGCCCAGAGGTTACAAAAAATATTAGGTGATATCATCCATAAAGATCAAGCCGGGTTCTTAAACTCTCGAAACTCTGCAGCAAAAATCAGAGAGATTCTGATAACATCAGAATACTTTTTTAACAAGGGGGAGGGGGGGGAGGGGACTCCACCAGACCTGGCGGTTATCTCGCTTGATGCCGAAAAGGCTTTTGACTCCGTTCATTATAATCATCTTTTCGTCTCTTTAGCAAAGTTCGGATTTACAGGAAGCTTTCTTGACTTCATTAAAAACCTATATAATCAGCCCTACACAAGGTTAACTATAAATAATTTAATATCTTCTCAAATTGTATTGGATAGAGGAACCCGCCAGGGCTGCCCCCTTTCCCCTCTCCTCTTTAATCTCTGCATCGAACCTCTGGCAATCGCAATTAGGCAACAACTAGAAGGCATTAAAATTGAGAATTACGAAATAAAGTTAGCTTTGTATGCAGATGATATTCTTATATATTTATCAAACAGCAAAATTAATCTTCCTAAGCTACTACAAATTATTGACCAATTTGGCTCTTTTTCAGGCTACAAAGTAAATACTACAAAGTCAGAATTACTCTGGCTCAGGAAAAACAACTCCTCTCCTAGCAATATCCCTTTTCATCTAGTTAAAGATTCATTCAAATATCTGGGTATTAACATTCCTAGTGACCCAAAAGATTTATACAAGCTTAATATTTCACCAATTATATTAACCTTTAGAGAAAAGCTCAGAAATTGGGTGGGTTTACCACTCTCTATTTCTGGACGGATAGCACTTTTCAAGATGGTCCTCTTCCCTAAGTTGCTTTACGTGCTACAGAACACAGCGATAATACTTTTAGAAAGGGATATACGAACAATAAATAGCCTGCTCAGAAGGTTTATCTGGCAAAAAGCCAGGCCGAGAATCTCACTGAATAAATTGTCATCTTCTAAAATCTACGGAGGCTTTGCATTACCAGATATTAGGCTGTATAATTTGGCTTTCCTAGCGCGGTTTGTAGCTGACTGGATCTTCTCCAAAGATTATGTCTTGAATAATAAACTTGAAGAAAAAAATCTGTTATCCATACGCACCCATAGCTCTTTTACATTGCGAACCAAAAGAGTGGCCAGCTAACATTAGAGCACTTAAAATGCTCTCAAACCCCCTGAGGGCCTGGAGGAGAATAGGGAAGCTCATGGACTTAAACTGTCAGATATCTCAATATTTACCTCTAATAGGCAACCCTAAATTTCAGGCAGGCCTTGATTCAGCTGTATTTAAACACTGGCACACTTTAGGTTTAGACAAACTTATACAACTTGTGGATCAAGAGAGAAAATGTATTAAAACATTTGATGAACTTAAAAATAACTTTAACCTCTCCAACAAAGATTTTTTCGCATATTTACAGGCAAGGCACTATATTACAGATATCATGAGGGCAGTTAACTGGCGCTGGGACCTAGGAAGTTTGGAGGGCTGGCTAACCCTGGTAAGGAATGGGTTGATGTCAATCACTCCATGTTACCATCTACTGGGGGAAGGCAAAGGGAAGCATCTTCTTGAAAAACTAACCCAGGACTGGAATCTAGTCCTGGTACAGGACCACATTGACAGCCGATTCATAAAAACATCTATTTGTAGGATATCTCAAGCTACAATCTCAGCCACCTGGAGAGAGGCTCATCTGAAACTCATTCACAGATATTATTATACCCCTGAGAAAGCATTTAAGTTTAAGAATTTAAATTTTGATAAATGTCCCAAATGCTCTAAGGAGGCTGCAGATTTGAGACACATGATCTGGGACTGCCCACTGATTAGACAGTGTTGGTTTAAAGTTGAATACTGGGTAAAAACGTCACTTGGAATCTCCCCTCTGGGTCTATCATTGATCCAGATTATATTTTGTTTAAATAACCAAGAAGAACATATCCCCAATGAAAGGTTAATTACCTCAATTATTCTAGCAGTCAGGTATTTAATTTTTAAGAAATGGAAGTCAAGAAATTTACCAACAGTTCTAGAGATTAAAAACTTTCTTAAAAAGCAATGTATCTTAGAGCAGCGAGAAACCAACATTGATAAGGAACTTGATATTCAATCTTTCCTTAAAAAGTGGGCACCATTTATCAAGTCACTTACAGCGCCAGAGATTGACCAAATAATATTTCCCTTCCAGAATTCAGAAATGGTAAAATGAGGTTTATCCTAATTTCTCTCTCTCTCCCCTTGATGTGGCGTTAGAGGATCTTCTTTCCTCTTCACAAAATTTTTTTTTTTTTTTTTTCTTTCTCTCCTCTTTTTTTTCTCTCTCTCGCAAGATTAACCTTGAACATGTTGATACTATCGTGACTTGAGTTAGCCTAGGATCCTTCCAACAAGATATGAGTCATAATGTATACTCCCTAAGTTAACGATATATGCTTAGAGGAGGAGGGGGAGGGGAGAGAGGGATAGATTGCCTTGGGACCTGTTCCTGGTCATTGTTTATGTTGCTGTTGTTCCTGTTGGGGGGGAGGGGAGGGAAAGGGAATAAAAAATGGTAAAATATACTCCAACAGAGAAATCATAACTATTAAGGAATGACAGAATGGAATTTAATTCATAATACTTTGCGTTTTGTTTGCTGATGTTTTTTGACTGTTTATTCTTTGTTTTGGAAATCATTGAAAATGTATAAACCTGTTGGAGTTCAATAAAGATGACTTAAAAAAAAAAATTGCGTGCTCTGTTTTAAATTTGTGTGATGTGAATCATGTAAGTTTAATTTTGACTTTAGTGTTCCTTTAATTGTGCATTACATGTTCCACCAAGCTTTCTGAGATCCTTCACTAAATACAGTATTAAACAGACAACAATAAATATGACTATTTATTTTGCACATCGCCTGTTTTTTGGCATGGAGGAGAATTAAAGCTATTTGTGGCAATAAGGTAACAGAGTTTTTGAAGGTCTCATCTTCTAAAGAGGAGGTAAATCTCAAAGGACATTGAGAACTAGGACAATTTTTTAATAAATAAATCTGATTCTTTTATGGGCAGTCTTACTTCTTACTTATATTGAGAGCACCATGAACCTATATTCTCATACAAAGGTAATGTGTTCACATAGCAAGATTAGTGTAAATGATAATACGATTGGGGTTTTTTTTTTTTTTTAGGTGATTGTTGCCCTCCCCATGATAAATTGCTAAAATGACTCACACTAGGCACAATAAACTATAGTAAAAGTACTATTACCTAATTGTAGCAAACAAACTTTTCTAATATATATATATATATATATAGAGAGAGAGAGAGAGAGAGAGAGAGAGAGAATGAGAGAGAGCCCTATCTTATAATATCATCCTTACTAAACCAACCATTAAAATGATAACTTTAGCCAACAGTCAAACCACTAAAGTCAAAATTAATGTTTCATGATTTAGACAAAGCATGTAATTCAAAAAATCTTTCCAATATTCTTCCATTTTCAAATTGTGCACATAAGTTTTATATGTACATTTTCTGAGGCTCCATTTCCAAAAATGCACAGTATATACGTATATGCATTTTGTGATTGGCTGATAGCTGTCACATGATATAGGGGAAGGAAAAACTAGACTAACATTGGCATTAGCCAGAACATATTCTACTGCTCATTTCAATATTAAAGCAAGTGTCATTGCATAGATTTTTTTATTGTGTATTTGTCAATTGTTACATTTTACTGTATTTAGTGGTTCTTTAAAGAAGACATTCAGGGGTCTAAAGGCGTTACTACTTTTGTATTTAATCATATTATTTAAATAAGTGATTAGACCTATATATACTGTAATATTTTGGGGAACTTTTGGTATATGTGCATTTGTACAATGTAATATATAAGACACACATTTCTTTATTGTTTATTTTATATACCCTCTTTAAAGCATAAAACAACATAAGTTAAAAACATACATTGACATTTTAGAGAGAGAATAAACAAACATTTACATCTACAATTTCATTACACTTAAAACAAGCATTATACAGTGAGTGCAGAATTATTAGGCAAATTAGTATTTTGACCACATCATCCTCTTTATGCATGTTGTCTTACTCCAAGCTGTATAGGCTCGAAAGCCTGCTACCAATTAAGCATATTAGGTGATGTGCATCTCTGTAATGAGAAGGGGTGTGGTCTAATGACATCAACACCCTATATCAGGTGTGCATAATTATTAGGCAACTTCCTTTCCTTTGGCAAAATGGGTCAAAAGAAGGACTTGACAGGCTCAGAAAAGTCAAAAATAGTGAGATATCTTGTAGAGGGATGCAGCACTCTTAAAATTGCAAAGCTTCTGAAGCGTGATCATCGAACAATCAAGCATTTCATTCAAAATAGTCAACAGGGTCGCAAGAAGCGTGTGGAAAAACCAAGGCGCAAAATAACTGCCCATGAACTGAGAAAAGTCAAGCGTGCAGCTGCCAAGATGCCACTTGCCACCAGTTTGGCCATATTTCAGAGCTGCAACATCACTGGAGTGCCCAAAAGCACAAGGTGTGCAATACTCAGAGACATGGCCAAGGTAAGAATGGCTGAAAGACGACCACCACTGAACAAGACACACAAGCTGAAACGTCAAGACTGGGCCAAGAAATATCTCAAGACTGATTTTTCTAAGGTTTTATGGACTGATGAAATGAGAGTGAGTCTTGATGGGCCAGATGGATGGGCCCGTGGCTGGATTGGTAAAGGGCAGAGAGCTCCAGTCCGACTCAGGCGCCAGCAAGGTAGAGGTGGAGTACTGGTTTGGGCTGGTATCATCAAAGATGAGCTTGTGGGGCATTTTCGGGTTGAGGATGGAGTCAAGCTCAATTCCCAGTCCTACTGCCAGTTTCTGAAAGACACCTTCTTCAAGCAGTGGTACAGGAAGAAGTCTGCATCCTTCAAGAAAAACATGATTTTCATGCAGGACAATGCTCCATCACACGCGTCCAAGTACTCCACAGCGTTGCTGGCAAGAAAGGGTATAAAAGAAGAAAATCTAATGACATGGCCTCCTTGTTCACCTGATCTGAACCCCATTAAGAACCTGTGGTCTATCATCAAATGTGAGATTTACAAGGAGGGAAAACAGTACACCTCTCTGAACAGTGTCTGGGAGGCTGTGGTTGCTGCTGCACGCAATGTTGATGGTGAACAGATCAAAACACTGACAGAATCCATGGATGGCAGGCTTTTGAGTGTCCTTGCAAAGAAAGGTGGCTATGTTGGTCACTGATTTGTTTTTGTTTTGTTTTTGAATGTCAGAAATGTATATTTGTGAATGTTGAGATGTTATATTGGTTTCACTGGTAAAAATAAATAATTGAAATGGGTATATATTTGTTTTTTGTTAAGTTGCCTAATAATTATGCACAGTAATAGTCACCTGCACACACAGATATCCCCCTAAAATAGCTAAAACTAAAAGCAAACTAAAAACTACTTCCAAAACTATTCAGCTTTGATATTAATGAGTTTTTTGGGTTCATTGAGAACATGGTTGTTGTTCAATAATAAAATTAATCCTCAAAAATACAACTTGCCTAATAATTCTGCACTCCCTGTAGTAATAAAAATCATCAACAAACAAAATAAATGCTCTTCATTAGCCAATATTTAATTATAAACCGCAAAAATATTTTTCCTGCAAACCATGTTTTACTTAAATACATATATAGCCCTGTGAACAAGGTATTTATGGTCTCAGTGTAATGCTTTATTCCATTCATTTTTGACGGAGAATTTAATTATGCATTTATTTTTTCTTACATAATATAAATGTACACAACTCTTACTGGTACACTGCATTGAAAATGTAGAGGCTTTACATTAAAGGGACACTGTACCCAATTTTTTTATTTTGTAATTCAGAAAGAGCATGGAATTTTAAGCAACTTTCTAATTTACTCCTATTATCAATTTTTCTTCGTTCTCTTGCTATCATTATTTGAAAAAGAAGGTATCTAAGCTTTTTTTTGGTTTCAGTACTCTGGACAGCACTTTTTTATTGGTGGATGAATTTATCCACCAATCAGCAAGGACAACCCAGGTTGTTCACCAAAAATGGGCCGGCATCTAAACTTACATTTTTGCATTTCAATTAAAGATACCAAGAGAATGAAGAAAATTTGATAATAGGAGTAAATTAGAAAGTTGCTTAAAATTTCATGCTCAATCTGAATCACAAAAGAAAAAATTTGGGTACAGTGTCCCTTTAACTTTGAATGGTACATTTTTAAATATCTAATAAATAAAATGGCTTGTTCCACAGTTAAAGCTGTAGTTGAAATCTATTCCCATGATAGTTTATGTTAAACACACAAGTTGTAATTAAATACTTAAGTATTTGATTGAGCAGATAATTACATTATAAATACTATTTATTTGTAGATCTCTGAACACTACTGCAGTTCAATATTAAAGGGACACACGTCAAAATTAAACTTTTATAATTCAGCTAGAGCAGGCAATTTTAAACAATTTTCCAATTTACTTCCATTTACAAAATGTGCAGTCTTTTTATTTTTAAACTTTTTGAGTCACCAGCTCCTACTGAGCATGTGCAAGAATTCACAGAAAATGCATTTGTGATTGGCTGATGGCTGTCACATGATACAGGAGGAGTGGAAATAGACTTTAAAATTAGTTAGAAAAAAATCTACTTCATTTGAAGTTCAGACAATGGCCTCTATTTATCAAGCTGTCAACCGCAAATACGCTGGAATTCTGCAGCGTATTTGTGGCGAGCCTGATTCGCCGTAGTTATCAAACCCTACAGACCGGCAAAAGTAGAATATAGTGACGTAACATACGATCCGCCGGTCTCAGTCCAACAAAGATCGATGCTTACGTCACTACAGATGTTCCGAATGCAAGTTCGGCACTATCTGACTACTTTTGGAAGTTATCAAATTCCTACCAGGTACGCTCGCCACTTTTCCAGCCCAGCGTACCTGGTTTTCAAACCTCAGCTCCCGGAGCCCATGCCACTCTAATAAACTTATTAACCCCTATCCTGCCGCTCCTGGACGCCGCTGCAACGAAATAAATTGTTTAACCCCTAAACCGCCACTCACGGAGCCACCGTCACCTACATTATACATATTAACCCCTGATCTGCCGCCCCCTATACCGCCACCACCTACATTAAGTTATTAACCCCTATACTGCCGCTCCCGGACCCTGCCGCAACTAAACAAAGTGTTTAACCCCAAACCGCCGCTCCCGGAGCCCACTGCCACCAACATTATATTTATTAACCCCTAATCTGCACCCCCTACACCGCTGCCACTATATTAAATTTATTAACCCCTAAATCTAAGTCTAACTCTAACCCTAACAACCCCTAACTTAAA
Source organism: Bombina bombina (assembly GCF_027579735.1). Taxonomy (NCBI): domain Eukaryota; kingdom Metazoa; phylum Chordata; class Amphibia; order Anura; family Bombinatoridae; genus Bombina; species Bombina bombina. Next base: position 305,471,581 of record NC_069504.1, on the reverse strand, counting down.
TATAATTTAAATAAATATAAATAAAATTCCTATAATTAACTAAATTATTCCTATTTAAAACTAAATACTTACCTATAAAATAAACCTTAAGATAGCTACAATATAACTAATAGTTACATTGTATCTAGCTAAGGGTTTATTTTTATTTTACAGGCAACTTTGTATTTATTTTAACTAGGTAGAATAGTTATTAAATAGTTATTAAATATTTAATAACTACACCTAAATCCTAACCTAAGTTACAATTACACCTAACACTACACTATAATTAAATTAATTAAATAAATTAACTACAATGAAATACAATTAAATAAAATTAACTAAACTACAAAAAAAACAAAACACTAAATTACAGAAAATAAAAAAATAATTACAAGAATTTTAAACTAATTACACCTAATCTAATCCTCCTAATAAAATAAAAAAGCCCCCCAAAATAAAAAAGCCCTACCCTATACTAAATTACAAATAGCCCTTAAAAGGGCTTTTTGCGGGGCATTGCCCCAAAGTAATCAGCTCTTTTACCTGCAAAAAAAATACAATACCCCCCCAACATTACAACCCACCACCCACACACCCAACCCTACTCTAAAACCCACCAATATCCCCTTAATAAAACCTTTAATTATAGTGTAGTGTTAGGTGTAATTGTAACTTAGGTTAGGTTTTATTTTACAGGTTTGTATTTATTTTAGCTAGGTAGTTATTAAATAGTTAATAACTATTTAATAACTATTGTACCTTGTTAAAATAAATACAAACTTGCCTGTAAAATAAAAATAAATCCTAAACTAGCTACAATGTAACTATTAGTTATATTGTAGCTAGCTTAGGGTTAATTTTATAGGTAAGTATTTAGTTTTAAATAGTAATCATTTAGTTAATGATAGTTATTTTATTTATATTTGTTTAAATTATATTTAAGTTAGGGGGTGTTAGGGTTAGACTTAGGTTTAGGGGTTAATATGTTTATTATAGTGGCAGCAGTGTAGGGGGGACAGATTAGGGTTAATAAATATAATGTAGGTGGAGGTGGGCTCCGTGAGAGGCGGTTTAGGGGTTAAACACTTTATTTAGTTGCGGCGGGGTCCGGGAGCGGCGGTTTAGGGGTTAAAATTTTTATTTAGTCGCGGCGGGGTCCTGGAGCAGCGGTTTAGGGGTTAATACATATAATGTAGGTGGTGGTGGGCTCCGGGAGTGCCGATTTAGGGGTTAATAAGTTTATTTAGGTGCGGCGGGGTCCAGGAGTGGCGGTATAGGGGGTAAAACATTATAGTATAGTGTGGGTGTTTAGTGACAGGGTACCAAGAAAGCTGCGAATAAGCCGAAGAGCAGTGAGATCGATGACTGTTAGTTAACAACAGTCCGCTGCTTATCACCCCGTACTTGGTGCGCGGCTTTTTGACAGCTTTCTTGATAATTTTGGAGAGCGTATTCAGGTCCGCGGCGGCGATATTAGACAAACTTAGGCGAGCGTATTGCTGCCGTCGATTGCAAAAAGTCGACGGCTTGATTAATAGAGGCCAATGGGGCCGAATTATCAAGCTCTGAATGGAGCTTAATGCCCCTATTTCAGCGCAAGTCTTCAGGCTCGCCGGAAACAGCAGTTATGAAGCAGCATAACTGCTCCATAACTGGTCCGCTGCCTCTGAGGCTGCAGTCTTCAATCCGCCTGATTCTATATGATTGGGCTGATTGACACCCCCTGCTAGCATCCGATTGGCCGCAAATCTGCAGGGGGCGGCATTGCACAAGCAGTTCACAAGAACTGCTTGTGTAATGATAAATGCTGACAGCGTATTTATCGATGTGCGACAGACATGATAGGCTACATTGTATTATATCCGCTTTGATAAATTGACCCCTAAGTGCTATTGCATTGTCTTTTTATCATGCATTTGATAATTATGTAAATCTAATGTACTTACTGGTCTTCTAAGATCAGATTAGTAACAACTATATGTTTGAAATGTAATATCAGTTTGAATGTTAAAATGTTTTTATATAACCACATTTTTTATGAAGTACACACTGAATAATAATACTACTATAGTTTTATAGTTGATTAACAGGGAGCAGAAACATTTTGGCTTATATAGTGTGTTTAATTTACATATTTTACATATCATGCGGCTAGATTACGAGTTTTATGTTATGAGGGGTGCGTTGCTAACTTGCACGTTATTGTCACCGCTCACTTACCTACAGCACTGGTATTACAGGTTTTTATAAACCCGGCGTTAAAAGGCAAGAAGTGAGCGTAGAGCAAAATTGCACTCCAATACCAGCGCTGCTTAAGTCAGCGGTGAGCTGGTTGTACATGCTCATGCCCGATTTCCCCATAGACATCAATGGGGAGAGCTGGCTGAAAATAAGCCTAACACCAGCAATAAAGCAGCATAAAGCTCAGTAACGCAGCCCCATTGATTCCTATGGGGAAACTACATTTATGTTTACACCTAACACCCGAACATGAACCCCAAGTCTAAACACCCCTAATATTACACTTATTAACCCCTAATCTGCCGCCCCCAACATCGCCGACACCTAAATTATATTTATTAATCCCTAATCTGCCGCTCCGGACATCGCCGATACCTACATTATACTTATTAACCCTAATCTGCTGCTCCCAACATCGCCGACACCTACATTATATTTATTAACCCCTAATCTACCTCCCCCAATGTCGCCGCCACCTACCTACATTTATTAACCCCTAATCTGCCGCCCCCAACGTCGCCACCACTATTCTAAATTTATTAACCCCCAAAACTAAGTCTAACCCTAACACCCCCTAACTTAAATATAATTAAAGGGCCAGTAAACCTAGGAAATAATGTTATATAATTCTGCACATAGTGCAGAATTATATAACATTAGCTTAGCTCTAGATTTCTAAAGTGAATAGTTAAATAGATATCACGCTAAGAAAACAGAACGCTGCCACTATTCTAAATCTATTAACCCCTAAACCTAAGTCTAACCCTAACATCCCCTAACTGAAATATAATTAAAATAAATATAAATAAAACCTCCTATCATTACCTAAATAATTCCTATTTAAAACGAAATACTTACCTGTAAAATAAACCCTAAGCTAGCTACAATATAACTAATAGTTACATTGTATTTAGCTTAGGGTTTATTTTTATTTTACCGGCAAGTTTGTATTTATTTTAACTAGGTAGACTAGTTACTAAATAGTTATTAACTATTTGCTAACTACCTAGCTAAACTAAATACAAATTTACCTGTAAAATAAAACCTAACCTGTCTTACACTAACACCTAACCTTAAACTAAAATTAAATAAATTACCTAAATTACAAAAACAAACAAACACTAAATTACACAAAATAAAAAACGAATTACAAGATATTTAAACTAATTCAAAATAAAAAAGAACCCCCAAAATAAAAAAAAACCCTAGCCTAAACTAAACTACCAATAGCCATTAAAAGGGCCTTTTGCGGGGCATTGCCCCAAAGAAATCAGCTCTTTTACCTGAAAAAAAATACAAACAACCCCCAACATTAAAACCCACCACCCACACAACCAACCCCCTTAATAAAACCCTAACTAAAAAAACTAAGCTCCCCATTGCCCTGAAAAGGGCATTTGTATGGGCATTGCCCTTAAAAGGGCATTTAGCTCCATTGCAGCCCAAACCCTAACCTAAAAATAAAACCCACCCAATAAACCCTTAAAAAACCCGAACACTAACCCCTGAAGATCCACTTACAGTTTTGAAGAGCCGACATCCATCCTCAACGAAGCCGGGAGAAGTCCTCAACAAAGTGGCAAGAAGTCCTCAACGAAGCCGGGAGAAGTCTTCATCCAATCCGGTTGAAGTGGTCCTCCATAAGGGCAGAAGTCTTCATCCAGATGGCATCCTCTATCTTAATCCATCCGGCGTAGAGCGTTCCTTCTTCAAGACATCCGGCATGGAGCATCTTCTTCCAACGAAGTCTTCTTCCAGAATGAATGTCCAATCAGCCAATAGGATTGAGCTCGCATTCTATTGGCTGTTAAAATTGGTTTTGTGGGTGGTGGGTTTTATTGTTGGGGGGGTTGTTTGTATTTTTTTTTTCAGGTAAAAGAGCTGATTTCTTTGGGGCAATGCCTTGCAAAAGGCCCTTTTAAGGGCTATTGGTAGTTTAGTTTAGGCTAGGGGTTTTTTTTTATTTTGGGGACACTTTTTTATTTTGATAGGGCTATTAGATTAGGTGTAATTAGTTTAAATATCTTGTAATTTGTTTTTTATTTTGTGTAATTTAGTGGGTTTTTTTTTGTAATTTAGGTAATTTATTTAATTTAGGTAATTTATTTAATTGTAGTGTAAGGTTAGGTGTTAGTGCAGAATTATATAACATTATTTCCTAGGATTACTGGCCCTTTAATTATATTTAAGTTAGGGGGTGTTAGGGTTAGACTTAGGTTTAGGGGTTAATAAATTTAGAATAGTGGCGGTGACGTTGGGGGTGGCAGATTAGGGGTTTATAAATGTAGGTAGGTGGCGGCGATGTTAGGGATGGCAGATTAGGGGTTAATAATAATTAATTAGTGTTTGCGATGCGGGAGTGCAGCAGTTTAGGGATTAATATGTTTATTATAGTGGCAGCAACGTTGGGGCGGCAGATTAGGGGTTAATAATTTTATTTTAGTGTTTGCGATGCGGGAGGGCCTCGGTTTAGGGGTTAATAGGTAGTTTATGGGTGTTAGTGTACTTTTTAACACTTTAGTTATGAGTTTTATGCTACAGCTTTGTAGTGTAAAACTCATAACTACTGACTTTACCGCTCACTTTTTGGTCTAAAAAAACAGCTTGTAATACCGGCGCAATGGAAGTCCCATTGAAAACAGACTTTACAGAAATTAGGTAAGTTAATTTGTGGTGCAGCCAAAAAAGTGTGCGGGACCGCTGTACCTACAAGACTCGTAATAGCAGCGGTAGTAAAAAAGTAGCGTTATGAGCCTTAACGCTGCTTTTTTACTCATAACGCAAAACTCGTAATCTAGCCGTTATTTATTATCGGGGATGAAAATTCTAACTTCTTTGGTAACCTTTTTAAGAACTGTGCCTACAAATTTCATCACGTAATGCGATGTATAGCAAGTTGTTTTAAACACCATTTATTATATAATTGTACTAAAGGGCCACTTTAAGCAATAGTAAGTGGTGTTATAATAATGGATTACGCATACTTTGGTGTTAAAAATATATATATAAAAAAAAACAATGTAAAATGTATTATTTGTATGATTAGCAGTAGCAGTATATTATTTCTTCAAAGCTTTTCTCTCAAAATGAAATTAACATCAGCAGACAATGGTACACAGTGGATCAAATACTACAGGATTAAAGGCTCATTTGGCTGCAGAAACTATGAAGTGAGGTTTAAACGAGTACTGCATTTGGCCAGTTAAAGGGATATAAAGGGATTTTATTTTGTGATTCAGACAGAACATTCAGTTTCCAATTTACTTCTGTTATCACATGTGCTTCATTCCCATGGTATTGTTTACTGAGGAGATACTTAGGTAGGTGTCTGGAAGACTACATGGCAGGAAATAGCGCTGACTTCTAGTGCTCTTGAAAATGGAAACATTCTTGCAAAACTGCTGCCATATAGCTGCCAATATGTCCCTGCTTTTAAACAAAAGATTCCAAGAGAACAAAGAAAACTTGATAGTAAAGGTAAATTAGAAAGTTGTTAAAAACGGAATGCTCTATTTGAATTACAAAAGAATAATTTGGGGTTTCATTTCCATTTAAAGGAAAATTAAACTGAAACTCTATTCTCAATAAAATGTTTAATTATACAATTATGCATGGTAAAACATTTTACAATGTAATTTATTTGTTTTGCCCTGTTTTCTTGCAATTTAAGTGTGTTTTAGTTTTTTTTTTTTGCAATGCACGGTATATTCTACACAGTGATTGTTTTATCATTGTAGTAAATCATTTATCCCTATCATTTGCTTCAGCAGAAGAGATTAGATAAAGAATACTCAAAAGACTTTTCAAAGGGTATGCGACTGGACTGTAAATAAACAAGGGAATTTTTGCTAATAAACACAACATTATACGTGTTTTATACATGTATACAAATGGGCTGTCTAAGAACTCCATTTATCATTAGGCAGGTGGAAGAGGTTCACTGTCATAAACCTCATCTGCTCAGCCTTGCAGCTAGCGGGCAACAATACACTGCACAAGCCAGGATGATTGAAATAGACCACATTTTAGGTGGTGGAGAGGTTAAGTAGCAATGGTCTTAAGACCGCTGCTACTTAACTAGCATTTCAGGGTCTCCAAAGCTTCTATCACAGCTTGGAAAATGGAACCCTATCTATCTATCTATCTATCTATCTATCTATCTATCTATCTCTCTATCATTAAATCTGTGTGTTTGTATGTATACACTAAATTTTGTGACAACTTTTGACATGTCCCATAGATTAATGAATACTGCCACGAGGAATTGTTGGGAAATACTTAAAAGGGATACAAGTCTCCCATTCAAACAATTACAACCTCCGAGAATGGCTTATTGCTGAGATCCCCATCTGAGGTATATACTGGTTGAAATGGATCCCATCAAATGTTATGAAAAGAAAAATTGGGATGCGTGGAGTGCGGAGACTGGACAACCTGCCATAGCATGTTGACTGGACCAACGATTCAGCGTCCACATCGGAATAAACGCTATAAAATCAATCAAAGATTAACATGTACCAGCGACTATGTCATATACCTGCTCATTTGTCCTTGTTCTCTGATTTACATTGGAAAAACAACTACATTCCAGGAATGTATGGCAAATCATCGATTTGCAATTAGGGAAGTTATAAAGGATGGTGATTCAGACCAGCCTGTGGCACGCCATTTTGTTAAGCATAAACACAGTCCAGTGAGCCTGAGAACAATGTTGATTGATCATATACCCCCTTTACGGAGGGGAGGTAATAGGGCACAGAAGCTACTATGAATGGAATCTAAGTAGATATATCTATTGGACACTGTGACACCCAGAGGCCTGAATACAATATTGGATTTCAGCCCCTTCTTCGGCAAACCTTGAGTCTTTTTTGATACCCTGTGGACATTGTGAAATCTACCCATACCTAACTTGTTGGACTATTGAATATATGTGCAATGTATATCTGTTTAATGCACCTAAAACATGAAGAAATCCATGAATACCTCAGTTGAATCTTTAATCTACCTTACTCCACCAGATACTGGAGAGATCAAAATGATATGTGTATATCAATGTTATAGTCCTATTTTAGTAATTCTATTTAGTATCTATAATTTTTCTTTTAATGTTTATAAATTTAAAGATTTTAATAGGTTGATGGTTACAGTGATGGGTAGTTACGCGCCCGGAATCTGCTGGTGTTTGTGGTATTTCACTACTGTATGGTTCCATTTTACACAGCCAGGCAGAGGGTAGGATGCGAGTATGACAGCTGTCAAATTCAGCTGATTGTAAGTCACATGGTACTGAGCCGACCAGCAACACATGATGACGTCATCGGTGTGGAACCCATCACTGATCCACACACGCATGGTGTTAGCATTCACATCACACAAGTGTGCAGCTTGTTAGTGAAATTATCTGTGTATATAAGGGGTGTAAGGGGGAAGCTCTTTCTGTAAGATTTTTGTATTTGCATTGACAAAGAGGCCAGTTAGGCTTTGCTGTTTTTAAATATGGCTATTAAATGCTGTTTTATTATGAGTGCTGACTCCTGTACTACTATATATATGTATATAAATATATATATATATGTCTTGTGCAGCGCTAAAAATTCAGTATTTGTTTAATTTTAAACTAAACGAATACTGAATATTTGTGAAACATTTACATACATTTTAGTTAAACAAATGTAAATGTTCCTTTGCTAAAGGTGAAAATATTCACCTGTAGCATTATACTTATCTCTAGAGCGCTGGTGAGCTGTACTAATCCCGATCCTTTTTCTCAGAGCCCCAGGACGTGCTTATAGGAGGCTTAGCACTGTGGATCCCAGGGTTTGCATTAAACAACCTTCTACTTTAATGCAGGCTCTGGAATACATCATGCTAACCCCCCTATTAGTGCGGCCTGGGGCTCTGAGAAGAAGGATCAGCATTAGCGCAGCTCTCCAATTGCTAGAGGTAATCCTTAAAGGTTGTTTAAAGGAAATGAATGCCATCAGTATTTTTTCATTTTCTTTAAATTCCGTTGGTGCATTCATTCGGATATTCCTTCAGAAAAACGAATATTCATTTTTTTTAATGAATTTGCATTTGTAACGAAACAAATGCACATCTTATATATATATATATATATATATATATATATATATATATATATATATATATATATATATATATATGCTAACTATATTCCAAACTTCTATAAGGGCAGATTCTATAGTTCTATAAGTTCTATATTATTCAGGTACATAGCTAGCTTTAGTCTGAGAAGACTATTCCAAAGTAGGAGTTGTGTGTGTGTGTGTGTATGTGTGTGTGTGTATGTATGCATTATATTTCCCCTCTAAGGAAGGGACAGGAAATTTTACTTTTTGTTATTTCACCTAGTTTACTAAATATGTATAATTTTAAGGCATAAGTAAAATAACTAAAAGAGAAAAATAGAAATCTTTCTATTGATTTTGGTTATAATTTCACGTATGCCTTAAAATTATACATATTTAGTAACCTAGGTGAAATAACAAAAACTCTTATGAACCAATGAACATGAGGGAAAAGTACATAACTTGTGCTGTTAAATTATTTCCAAAACAAAATATTTAAATACTAATCTTCTATAAACATTATAGAACATGATTGAAGACAATGTCCCTTTAAAATACAGACTTTGCTGTCCACACAAAAGTAGTTAAATTCTGCCACACAATTTTCTTTAGCAATTTGATTTGGGAACGTCATACTTTTGAGATTCTGTATGTCAGGGATAGTTAATTTTTTTAAAAAATCTCTCAATTAAAGGGACAGTCAAGTCCAAAATAAATTTTCATGATTCAAATAGGGCATATAATTTTAAACAACTTTCCAATTAACTTTTATCACCAATTTTTCTTTGTTATCTTGGTATTCTTAGTTGAAAGCTAAACTTAGGTAGGCTCATATGCTAATTTCTTAGACCTTGAAGGCTGCCTCTAATCTGAATGCATTTTGGCAGTTTTTCACCACTAGAGGGCGTTAGTTCATGTGTGTCATATAGATATTGAGCTCACACATGTGAAGTTACCTAGGAGTCAGCACTAATTGGCTAAATTGCAAGTCTGTAAAAAGAACTGAAATAAAGGGGCAGTTTGCAGGGGCATAGATACAAGGTAATTACAGAGGTAAAACGTGTATTATTATAACTGTGTTGGTGATGCAAAACTGGGGAATGGGTAATAAAGGGATTATCTATCCTTTTAAACAACAACAATTCTGGTGTTGACTGTCCCTTTAAGGATTCCTCTCAGTGAAAATATTATTACCAAATGATGCAGTCTTTTCATGTTCAAATCTAGTCCTGGGTGACTCTTGCAGCTGAGGGTTACCAGCAGAGGGCTGTTGACAACCCAAAATGACAAAAGAGCCCCATTTATAATTTACAGACATGGTTCATAACTACGGAACATATCCGCCCAAGATAAAGATAAGTGGGCAACAGACGCCCCCCATTTATTATTGCAGAAGAAGATTCTTGTACTTTGTCACCGCTCTACCAGACAGGGCCTGTCAATCATTCCAAAAATGAAGTTAAAGGGACATGAAACCCAAATTTTTTCTTTCAGGATTTAAACAGACCATACAATTTTAAACAACTTTCCAATTTACTTCTATTATTTAATTTGCTTCCTTCTCTTGTTATCCTTTGCTGAAAAGTTTATCTAGGTAAGCTCAGGAGTCGCAAAGAACCTAGGTTCTAGTTGCTGATTGGTGGCTGAATAAATATACTGATTGTCATTGGCTCACCCATGTGTTCAGTTAGAAACCAGTAGTGCATTGCTGCTCCTTCAACAAATGATACCAAGAGAATGAATTTGATAATAGACGTAAACTGGAAAGTTGTTTAAAATTGTATGTTCTACCTACCTAGACAATTTTTGGGTTTCATGTCCCTTTAAGTGTGATTTATCTCTGTTACCTTAGAGGACTCACAGCTGCTTCTCAACTTGTGGTAAGCAAGCACACTTGAGTGACCATGCACCGATAAAGCTCCAAAGTGGCCTCTGCTTTTTGATAAGTGCTGTTTTAAAAAAACAGCTTATTCTTGCTTTCCAAATTTAAAGATTTTGGGGGATATTTATCAAGCCGCCAACCGCAAATACGCAGGAATTCCGTAGCGTAATTGTGGCGAGCTTGATTCGATCTAGTTATCAAAGCCTACAGACTGGCAAAAGTTGAAATCTGTGACCTAACATACGATCCGCCGGTCTCAATCCGACACAGATCGATGCTTACGTCATTACAGATGATTCGAATACACATTCGGCTCTATTTGACACTTTTTAAAAGTTATCAAATAGTTAACAGGTACGCTTGCGGCTATTCCGGCCCAGCATACCTGGTTTTCAATGCGCCACCCTGGAGGCCACGGATGCCATAGGAATCCATGGGAGTTTGAAAGGAGCGAAAGCTTATGTTCGATGCTGCCAGATATCGAATTGATTTCTATGATAGAAAACCAGTTACGTTTACACCTAACACCCTAACATAAGCCCCGAGTCCAAACACCCCTATTCTGCCGCCCCCCAACACCGCCGCCACTAAATAAAGTTATTAACCCCTATCCCGCCGCTCCCGGACCCCACCGCAACTAAATAAAAGTATTATCCCCTATTCCGCTGCTCCTGGACCCTGCCGCAACTAAATAAAAGTATTAACCCCCTATTCCGCTGGTCCCGGACCCCACCGCAACTAAATAAACGTATTAATACCTAAACCCCTGACCTCCCACATCACTACCATTAACTAAACCTATTAACCCCTAAACCACCAGCCCCCCACATCGCCATAAACTGAATTAGGCTATTAACCCCTAAACCTAACAACCCGCTAACTTTACATTAAAATTACAACATCCCTATCTTATAATAAATTAAAACTTAACTGTAGAACTAAATTAAACCATATTAAACTATTAATTAACCTACGCTAACTATTATACTAAAATTACATTAAACTACCAAATAAATTAACTACAGGGAATGCAAAATTATTAGGCAAGTTGTATTTTTGAGGATTAATTTTATTATTGAACAACAACCATGTTCTCAATGAACCCAAAAAACTCATTAATATCAAAGCTGAATAGTTTTGGAAGTAGTTTTTAGTTTGTTTTTAGTTATAGCTATTTTAGGGGGATATCTGTGTGTGCAGGTGACTATTACTGTGCATAATTATTAGGCAACTTAACAAAAAACAAATATATACCCATTTCAATTATTTATTTTTACCAGTGAAACCAATATAACATCTCAACACAAATATACATTTCTGACATTCAAAAACAAAACAAAAACAAATCAGTGACCAATATAGCCACCTTTCTTTGCAAGGACACTCAAAAGACTGCCATCCATGGATTCTGTCAGTGTTTTGATCTGTTCACCATCAACATTGTGTGCAGCAGCAACCACAGCCTCCCAGACACTGTTCAGAGAGGTGTACTGTTTTCCCTCCTTGTAAATCTCACATTTGATGATGGACCACAGGTTCTCAATGGGGTTCAGATCAGGTGAACAAGGAGGCCGTGTCATTAGATTTTCTTCTTTTATACCCTTTCTTGCCAGCCACGCTGTGGAGTACTTGGACGCGTGTGATGGAGCATTGTCCTGCATGAAAATCATGTTTTTCTTGAAGGATTCAGACTTCTTCCTGTACCACTGCTTGAAGAAGGTGTCTTCCAGAAACTGGCAGTAGGACTGGGAGTTGAGCTTGACTCCATCCTCAACCCGAAAAGGCCCCACAAGCTCATCTTTGATGATACCAGCCCAAACCAGTACTCCACCTCCACCTTGCTGGCGTCTGAGTCAGACTGGAGCTCTCTGCCCTTTACCAATCCAGCCACGGGCCCATCCATCTGGCCCATCAAGACTCACTCTCATTTCATCAGTCCATAAAACCTTAGAAAAATAAGTCTTGAGATATTTCTTGGCCCAGTCTTGACGTTTCAGCTTGTGTGTCTTGTTCAGTGGTGGTCGTCTTTCAGCCTTTCTTACCTTGGCCATGTCTCTGAGTATTGCACACCTTGTGCTTTTGGGCACCCCAGTGATGTTGCAGCTCTGAAATATGGCCAAACTGGTGGCAAGTGGCATCTTGGCAGCTGCACGCTTGACTTTTCTCAGTTCATGGGCAGTTATTTTGCACCTTGGTTTTTCCACATGCTTCTTGCGACCCTGTTGACTATTTTGAATGAAACGCTTGATTGTTCGATGATCACGCTTCAGAAGCTTTGCAATTTTAAGAGTGCTGCATCCCTCTGCAAGATATCTCACTATTTTTGACTTTTCTGAGCCTGTCAAGTCCTTCTTTTGACCCATTTTGCCAAAGGAAAGGAAGTTGCCTAATAATTATGCACACCTGATATAGGGTGTTGATGTCATTAGACCACACCCCTTCTCATTACAGAGATGCACATCACCTAATATGCTTAATTGGTAGTAGGCTTTCGAGCCTATACAGCTTGGAGTAAGACAACATGCATAAAGAGGATGATGTGGTCAAAATACTCATTTGCCTAATAATTCTGCACTCCCTGTATATTACATATTAAAAACCTAACCCTACTTAAATTATTTAAATCTACTATTAAAAATTACTAAATTATAAAAAAAACACTAAGTTACAAAAACAAACAAAAATTAAGTTACAAAAAAAACAACACAGTATCAAAAATAAAAATGAATTACACCTGATCTAATAGCCCTATTAAAATAAAAAAACATAGCCTACAATAAACTACCATTGGCCCTTAAAAGGGAAATCAGCTCTTTTACCTAAAATACAAACACCCCCCAACAGTAAAACCCACCAACCAACCAACCAACCAATCCCCTCAAATAAAAACCCTATCTGAAAAACCTAAGCTCCCCATTGCACTGAAATGGACATTTGTATGGGCATTGCCCTTAAAAGGGCATTTAGCTCAGACCCTACTCTAAAAAAATCCACCAAAAAACCCTTAAATAAACCTAACACTAACCCCCGATGATCCACTTACAGTTTTTGAAGTTCCGCTTGAAGGATCCATCCAGCTGGCAAGAAGTCTTCATCTGGGCAGCCTCTTCCATCTTCGTCCAGCCGGCGAAGTCTTCATCCATGCAGCCTCTTCTATCTTCATTTATCCGGCGTGGAGCGGGTCCATCCTGAAGACATCCGTTGAGGAGCTCCTCTTCAATATGGTCTCCGCTGTAAACTGGATCTTGAATGCAAGTGACGTCATCCAAGATGGCGTCCCTTCCATTCTTATTGGCTGAAAGGTTCCAATCAGCCAATAGGATTAGAGCCGCTAAAATCCTATTGGCTTTTCCAATCAGTCAATAGGATTTGAGCAGCTCTCATCCTATTGGCTGTTCCAATCAGCCAATAGGATTGAGCTCTCATCCTATTGGCTGATTGGAACAGCCAATAGGACGAGAGCTGCTCAAATGATGGGGTTATCTTTCCATATCCAATATCTGTAACTTGTGTATGACATGTGTTGTTTATGACTTTTTAAACGTGTTTGTTGGTAATTATAATGCCATCATTTATTCAGCAAAACTCAATAATGACTATGGCTAAATATCTGATTGGGTTTTGTTAATGGTAATTAAATGTAATTAACGGTAATGTAAAAGAAATAGTACATAGAAAGCATATTGCTTTTAGAACATTCATAATTTCATTATGTCTACTAGATAAAGTGGCCAAAAGTGTTTCAGAAATATTGAGATACAAATCCGGCAATATATAAGAATGAACTACAGAATATGAAGTAGCCACATTTTTTGGAACCCCCATGAGTTCCGTATTTAGTATTAACATATATGAAGAAGGCACAGCCCTTGGTTAATTAGTTATATTGTGCATAAAGATAATACACGTTGTAAACTGCAATTTATTTCTAAAGCAGAATAGTTGTTTACTGCCTGTCTATTAGATGCTTCTAATGTGGAAATCAATTTAGAATAGTAATAAAATTGGTAGACTTCCACTATGTTTCTACATTTATTTTAAAACTTTAAAACAGCTAAATGTGCAAGAAGCAGAGAGTGAACAATTAAATTAGTAATAATAGATAATGTGTCACTTTTAAGCTTTTGAGGCTGCGGACATCAATCCGCCCGATCCTATATAATCGGGCTGATTGACACCCCCTGCTAGCGATAGATTGGCCGCAAATCTGCAGGGGCCGGCATTTCACAAGCAGTTCACTAGAACTGCTTGTGCAATGTTAAATGCAGACACTGTATGCTGTCGGCATTCAGCGATGTCTGGTGGACATGATACACTACAACGTATCATGTCCGCCAGACAATGATAATTCGGCCCCTATATATCTGATTCATGAAGGAAAAAACTGAGCTTCATGTCCCTTTAACGAGTATATAATTGTTGTGCTATACTAATGATCTACAAATAATTATAGCTATTCTATAGACCAATAATGTTTAAATCAAATTGTTTAACCTAAGCTTGACTACATAATAAATGCAACCTTTTCTAATGAAATATACTTATTAATAGAGTATTATTAAAAGTTATTGTTTTGTTATAACAGGTAGATTTTCATTTAAAAAAAATAAACTTTATGAAGTACCTATGTAATTAACATTAACATATTTAATTAACATTAACATATAATTTAACAGTTTAAAGGGACATTACAATTTAATTGTAATTTTCGAATTTTAAAATCCTTGTCTAAAATATTACACTGTGTGTCCTAATGTCAGCATCAATGTTTATTTTTAATTCACTAGTGTGTGGGTTGTTTTGGAGTTTGCGTCATAATTGGTGCCAAAAGTGTTGCATCAAAATTGGTGCGAAGTGGAGAGTGGGACTTGTATTACATGGCTTAAACATGGTGCACATAGATGTTTCCCAAAAAATAAAAAGGAAGGTAGCTATATTATGTTGTGTATTTATTTCATTTTTTTATCTCTATATCTATTAGTGCGACAAGTTTGGGGCAAAACATTTCAGCAAATTTGTAGAAATAATATTGTCCCCTTGCTTTGTAATGAGAGACAAATTAGTAGCATAATCCATAAGTAGTCATGTATTTTTAATTTTATCCCTATATCTACTAGTGCACCCAATGTGGAGCAATAATATTGTTTGATTTAGAAAGGGTATACAATTTCAATAGAATTTCTAATTTACTTTTATTATGTAATATATTTCATTCTCTTGCAGCATCGAACATAAGTTTTCTGTGTTTTCAGACTCCCATTGAGTTCTATAGCATCCGCGACCTCAAGGGTGGCGTATTGAAAACTAGGTACACTGTGTCGGAATACACACGAGCGTACCTGCTATATGTTTGATAAATTGGGAAAAATGTCAAATAGAGTTGAATGTGAATTCGAAACATCTGTAATGATGCAAGCATAGATCTGTGTTGGATTGAGATTGCGGGATCGTATTTTACTTCACAAATTTCAACATTTGCCAATCTTGACGCATTGATAAATATCGCAATCAATCTCGCAACAAATACGATGCGGAATTCAAGCATATTATCAGTTGACGCTTTGATAAATTGACCCATAGTCTAGGGAATTACTATCATCTGAATGTCAGCTAGCCTGGGTGCTAATAGACTTCTATGGGGGCATGCAGAAAAGGTCATATTGAATATCACTGAGGCACTAAGCTAAGGGTGCACAAAGCCTATGATGTATAACTATCAGAGCTCTTTACGTAGTTCTATATTATACTATTAATAATAATGGTTAATTTCAGATCTTTGGTAGGAAAGTGGGGGTGCGAGGGAAAATGATTTATAATAAAAATTCAAGGGTTAATTTGATCGTGGTATAATAAGCTGACCCTCAAATTTTAGAGTTGTAGGCAATAAATATACATAGTTATGTACTTGGAATGCAAATAGAATTGCAAAAAATAGACAGATTGCCCAACTCTAGGAATATATATAAAGAAAATAGAAAATTGTCATTAAATTTTGCACATTCATGCTAAATAACTTTATTTAAAAATGACCAGTAAATAGGAGTCCAGCCGGACTCATGCACACACACACACACACACTGTTAAAAGTAGCTTAAACTCAGTACTGTGGAACTTCAAAATTGCGGTAATTATAAGATAATATCTGATACAATGTGCTCAATTGGTAATATTAAGTCTCCCTTTTATAAGGTTTTATCATTGAGCATTGTATTCAAATGAATGCATGAAATAAGTTTATGAGATAGATTCTGAAATTTCCACTTAATAAAAGTGATTGAGTGATCACTTGTTGCTACATATACTGATACTTTGAAAAATATATCAGAAATAAAATATATCAGCTCAAAATTAAAATATTATTTAAACTCAGAAATCTACTGCAGCCACCATTATTTCAATAACAGTGTTATGTAAGACATATGTCTTGTGCTTGAACATAGTTGCTGGGATATAGCATGGATTTAGATATTTTTAATCAATAGTATAATGGCTATAATAGATTAATAGCCTTCCCACACTTGTTATATATTATTAAACATAGTATCTGCTATACCTAACAGGTAGAGTTGTCTTGAGAGTAATAAATATGTCTAACGCTGTAAATAACAGCTATGACTAATGCGAGAGCTCAATCGCTTTTTATTTAGTGCAAATTTCAGAATCTATCTCATAAACTTATTTCACGCATTCATTTGGATACAATGCTCAATGGTAAAACCTTATAAAAGGGAGACTTAATATTACCAATTGAGCACATTGCATCAGATATTATCTTATAATTACCACAATTTTGAAGTTCTACAGTACTGAAATTAAGCTACTTTTAACAGTGCGTGTGTGTGTGCATGAGTCCGGCTGGATTCCTATTTACTGGTAATTTTCAAATAGTTATTTAGCATGAATATGCCAAATTGAATGAAAATTTTCTATTTTCTTTATATATATTCCTAAAGTTGGGCAATCTGTCTCTTTTTTGCAATTATTTTTGCATTCCAAGTACATAACTAATTTATTCTTTGTGCAAGGTCACACAAAAATTAACACCCTGTGTGCTACTAGTCGCACTTCACTTGAAATCTAGTAATCAAGTGTTTGTGTATGCATAGTTTAAAAATGCTATCCCCTTTAATTATTTACTTTACTTGCATTCCTGTAATTTAGTTTTTACATACTTCAAGAGAGGCTGAAATCTGTAGAATTCAGAGCCCTGACACTCCTCAATGCTGCACAGTGATTGTTTGATATGTGAAGGAGCTCATTTATATATGACCCTTTTTGGTCACATCAGAGAAGATCAGTATACTAAAAAGTAATTTCAATGGGTGTGCTCATTGATTACAAAACAAAGTAAAGTTTACTATCAAAGTGAAAGATTAAAATGATTTTAAAACAGTTAGACCTAGATTATAATCAGAGCACCAGATATCTAGCGGTAATTGCACTCAAGTGGAATTTAAACCACCATCTGTGTCCTCATTTTATAAATTAATAAGTAATGTTATTCACTCAAGCACAAATATCATTTGAATGCAAATTACATGATTAGCAAGCAAACTGTGTTTCCCATTGTTATTTTTCTGGAAAGCCACCAGTTTCAAGATAAACAAATGTACACCATTAATACAATGACCCTCCAGCAGATCTATCCCTTAAATTACAGGTGTTTTGAATAATACCTTTGTGCAGTGCAAAAAGGTAATAACCATTTTTATGTGTAAAATTTACCTTTTCAGTTCAAAATAATGGTGTAAGTAAATCATTTATCTATTTGAGCTTGGGCGTTATGGGTGTAGGATGTGTTATTTATTTATATTACATTGTAAAATTGTTTATTATACATTTATTTAAAATTCAGATATTGTGAATAACTGAAAAAAGCCATGACTTCCCCTAAAAATGATGGACTTTATACAGTTCTCTGTGAATTGTGTTGGCAGATTTCCAACATTGAAACTATTGAGCAATAATTTCTCTCTGTACAGAACAGGATCCTGCAAGTTCCCTTACCTCCTGTCTACAAGTTCCCCCACCTCTCCATCTCAAAAAGCCTTTAGGAAATCATGAGATGTATAAAAATGGAAAATTTGGAAATGCTAGAAACTTTTAGGACAATTATTCAATATTGTATTTTACTAGTTTAAAAGAAGACCAAAGAAATATTGTTACAACTTGGTCAAAAAGTGTATTCCATGGATATTTTCATTTAGATGCACATAAAAAAATCTAAAATTATGGAGCATTCAAAATCATATGGCTAGATTACGGGTTTTGTGTTATGAGTAAAAAAGCAGCGTAGGCACATCTGTACCGCACACTTTTTTGGCCTTAATGCAAATTAACTTAAGCAATTTGCGTAAGGTAAAAATAAAAGGGGAGTGTCCAAGCGCTAAGGCAATCCCCAAGCTGTATCCAAACAGAGGGCCTAACCAACCCCCAAAGAAATATGCACAGATAATAGATAATCTCTTCGTGATTATATTTATCCCTTGGCATCTTGTTGGCACTGTATACACTCCTCTATTATCTGTACAATTTGCGTAAAGTCTCTTTTCGATGGGACTTCCATAGCGCCGATATTAAAAGCTTTTTCTGGGAGGCCAAAAAGTGAGCGGTACAGCCTATCCCACAAGATTCGTAACGCATACTAAAGTCAGTAGTTATGAGTTTTACGCTACAAAGCTGTAACATAAAACTCATAACTAAAGTGTTAAAAAGTACAATAACACCTATAAACTACCTATTAACCCCTAAACCGAGGCCCTCCCACATCGCAAACACTAAAATAAAATTATTAACCCCTAATCTGTCGCTCCTGACATTGCCACCACTATAATAAACATATTAACCCCTAAACCGCTGCACTCCCACCTCGCAAACACTAGTTAAATATTATTAACCTCTAATCTGCTGTCCCTAACATCGCTGCAGCCTACATTACAGTTATTAACCCCTAATCTGCTGCCCCCAACGTCGCCACTATACTAAAGTTATTAACCCCTAAACCTAAGTCTAACCCTAACCCTAATACCCCCGAACTTAAATATAATTACAATAAATCTAAATAAAAATTACCTAAATTATCCCTATTTAAAACTAAATACTTACCTATAAAACAAACCCTAAGCTAGCTACAATGTAACTAATAGTTACATTGTATCTAGCTTAGGGTTTATTTTTATTTTACAGGTAAGTTTGTATTTATTTTAACTAGGTAGAATAGTTACTAAATAGTTATTAACTATTTACTAACTACCTAGCTAAAATAAATACAAATTTACCTGTAAAATAAAACCTAACACCAAACACTACAATTAAATAAATTATCTAAATTAAATACAATAACCTAAATTACAAAAAAATCCCCACTAAATTACACAAAATAAAAAAAGAAATGATCAAATATTTAAACTAATTAAACCTAGTCTAAGAGCCCTATAAAAATAAAAAAGCCCCCCTAAAATAAAAAAAAACCTAGCCTACAATAAACTACAATTAAGGGCCTTTTGCGGGGCATTGTCCCAAAGAAATCAGCTATTTTACCTGAAAAAAAATACAAACAACCCCACACCACCCACACAGCCAACCCCCTAAATAAAATCCTAAATAAAAAAACCTAAGCTCCCCATTGCCCTTAAAAGGGCATTTAGCTCTTTTTCAATTGCCCAAACTCTAATCTAAAACCCAGTCAATAAACCCTTAAAAAAGTCTAACACTAACCCCTGAAGATCCACTTACAGTTTTGAAGACCCGACATCTATCCTCAAGAAGCGGCAGAAGTCCTCATCGAAGTGGTAAGAAATCCTCAACGAAGCCGGGAGAAGTCTTCATCCAAGCCAGCAGAAGTGGTCCTCCAGACGGGCAGAAGTCTTCATCCAGACAGCATCTTCTATCTTTATCCATCCGGAGCAGAACGGGTCCATCTTTAAGACATCCGTCGCGGAGCATCCTCTTCAATCGAAGTCTTCTTCCCGAATGAAGGTTCCTTTAAATGACGTCATCCAAGATGGCTTCCCTTGAATTCTGATTGGCTGATAGAATTCTATCAGCCGATCAGAATTAAAGGTGAAAAAATCCTTTTGGCTGATCCAATCAGCCAATAGGATTGAGCTTGCATTCTATTGGCTGTTCCTGAGCTTTTTTTATTGGCTGTGTTACTGAGCTTTACGCTGCTTTTTTGCAGGTGTTAGGCCTTTTTTAGCCGGTTCTCCCCATTGATGCCTATGGGGAAATCGTGCACGAGCACATAAAACCAGCTCACCGCTGACTTAAGCAGCAATGGTATTGGAGGGCGGTATGAAGCACAATTTTGCTCTACGCTCACTTCTTGCCTAATAACGCCGGGTTTTTGTAAACCAGCGCTGTAGGGAAGTGAGCGGTGACAATAACGTTTAAGTTAGCACCGCACCCTTCTTACCGCAAAACTCGTAATCGAGCCAATAGTTATTTAAATTTTGGTGATTCTTGAAAGTAAAAGGCATCTTTTATTCATATGACCTTTAAAATGATTATTTCTTGTATTAGATCATAATCAGACCATTAGAGTTTTTTAAACAAATTTCATTTCAAATCATTATCTGTAAGAAAATAAAAGTTTAAATTTAAATATTTTAGCAAATTAGCAAAAACAAAACATATTTGTTTATTTAAAACATTGCTTCCTTTAACACTGTGTACTTAATTTCTACATTGTATTGCAATATTGTCTAAAGGCTTTATAAAGCTATAAACCTGCTTTTGTATTGGAAAAAAGGCAGTGTTTGATGGGAATAATCAATTTCTTAGTTATATATTAATTTAATGTAATATTATTTCTAATGCTCTCTTTAAATGTTATATTTGAATTCAATTTCAAGATAGAAAAATTAGAATGAATATATTTGTATCTAGGATGTATCATTTTACAAAATTCCCTACCACATGAACTATCAATTTCTGAATGGTATTTGTTAAATCTAAAATTACATAAATGTGCAGTGCTCAAAAAGTTTCTTTTACAGTACAAAGTACAGACAGGGGGGAATATATAGCAAAGCGTTATTATATTTCCCAGCTCAGGGCTATGCAGCAGCAATTTGTTTCAACAACTGGTGTCATAATAAGACTAAGAGCTTGATGATATATTCTTCGCTCAAACCTTCTTTTTCTCGCTGACACTCGCAGGGCTGCCCCGGTGCAATGATCGTAAAAAAGGGGCAGGCCCTGCGAGTTGCGAGATGGCTCCTATTAAAAGTAATGAAGCTTGCTGGATAGGGAAACTTCGCTCCTTAGTGCGAAATTAGCAGGAAGCAGGGGGAGAACTTTAAAATTAAAATCCGGCAGCCAATATAACTCACATTATGCTGCTTTCTGCTTATAGTATCTTACATTTGCCTATATTTTAGTATGCATGTGTTTTTCTGTTGGGGTTATAAGTGTTCGTATTGTTTTGACAACAGCTCGCCACCTTTCAGTTTAGAAAAAACTGTGATATCTGCAGTGCGAAAATCTTTATAGAATTACGTTGGGATAAGTGAAACATTGTCATATACGCCCATGGAACGCCCATGTTCAGCCCATTTTACGAAAAAACAACAATTACGCTTTGCATTTTGTATTTATAAATTCAAATTTCTGTGTGATTTTTGCACATTCAGTGTACTACAATTACGATTTACGCTGTGCATATTTAATTTGATTTATTCCTGTGTAAATTACATACTAATTTTACTTTTTTGTTAACATACGATTTTTGGTGAATAATTTTGTTACAATTTTTGATGCACTTTAACAATACAATTTTTCCCTGCTTATTTTTGTGTGAATGGTTCAAATATTTGTTTTGTATAATGTTTAAAATACGAATTTTGTTGTGCACATTTTAGATGAAAATGCAGTATACGCCCCTTAGCAAGACACCCTGTTTTCAGAGTAAAAAATGGATTTAGATCATTCCACAAAGGAAATAGAAAGACTGGCGAGCATTCATTAATAATCTCGCCAGCCCAGAGAGCTTTCAATCATTGAGCTCTAAGTCACTCAATGTGTTGCTGTCTTATCTAGAAGACTGAATATTTTCACAGCTTCGGTGGATGTACAATACTAGAAACAATTATTGCAAAGCTTTTCGTGACTCACCCCGCAGGCTTAGGCCGACTGCCTTCTGCATCCTCGCTCTCTCTGCTCAATTCGGCTCCAAACGGAGTGAGACTCCCCCTAGGGAGCAAAAAGGACTTACTTGGTGGTACGATTGGAAAAAGTTTGTCTGCCATACACCTCCACATTTAGCGGATGCTGTTCCATTAAGCAAATGCTGCCAGACTCTGCTTCGCCTCTCTCACTGCGCTAGAGCAGAGAACTCCTCCTGAGGCACTGATAAGATGCTGCTATACCCCTACTGTGCCATCAAAGTAAAACAGCTCTGGGTCAAATATGCAATACTCCTCCAGGTATGCAGCAAATTCAATAGGTAAAAGGAATAGATCCGAGCTAATCCAGTGTAAACAAACTCTCTTTAATTTTTCAAAAGCAAAAATCAACACAAGGGACATGTGTGTAAACCAGCTCGGTCTTACGCGTTTCGGCTTACAAGTGTGCCGTAATCATAGACCATTGGTCTAGTTGGTCTATGATTATGGCACGCTTGTAAGCCGAAACTTGTAAGACCAAGCTGGTTTACACACATGTCCATTGTGCTGATTTTTGCTTTTAAAAAATAATAGAACGTTTGTTTACACTGGATTAGCCTGGATCTATTCCTTTTACCTATTTGTTAAATCTGTTACATTCAAAATTTCAAATATTAAAATTCAACCTAATTATGAACATTTGAAAATGAAAGTAACATTCAAAAATTAGAAATATTTTTTTTTAACAAATAAAGGTTTTTTTCATCCTTATCAACATTTGTTTGTCCAAAATGGATGTCCACAGGAGTATTCGTGTGACTAAACTATTTGTACTTTCGACACATTCGAACCCTCTCTAATTAATATTGCATCAGTTACCCACCAAATTTTATTTTATTTTTGACTGTATAACTTTTGTTTTTGTGAATGTCTATGAAACACTGAAATAGCTTTCTTGAATAACATCTGTTTCTCATTTTTTTAATTGTACGTGTTAAACTAGATTTTCCTTTTAAGTATGTAATTTGAGTGTTTGTATTTAGATTGTAATTTCCCACTGGAATAGGGCCCTCAATTCCCCCTGTATTTGTCTGTAAAAATGTTGTCTTTTATCGTATTGTTTCTCCATTGTACTGTTATCCTTGTACCCATGGGCAGCGCTGCAGAATCTGTCGACGCTTTATAAATAAAGAATAATAATAATAATAATTCAGATAGTGTCTCTTCTAATGCATTGGAATGGTTTTGAAATGGCACACAAATTACCATGGTTTAGGTTTTTGCTTTTGAAATTGTGATTAATTTGAATGGTGCAACAGTTGGCTTTCAAAGTTTTGAAAAAATAATGCATTTGTGAGGTTTAAACAATAATTTGAGATATGTAGGTGAAGGTCCTAAGCCTTAACTCCAACAAGTTAGTACTTGATTAATCTGCAGAATTTCCCAGTAAACAGCATTCAGCTGCTTTAGTGAAAATGTGTGTTTTACTTATAGATCCAGCATAGTGTATTTGCAGTGTTGGATATTAAATCCATAAAGGAACATAAAAGTAGAAAAAGAAAACGTAATGTAGAATATTTTATTATTGCTCTCATATAACTGTGTGTTTACCACCTCTAAAAGAATTAAACGCTTAGGTTATATCAACTCCAGAGCAACAATTCACTACTGGTCCCTAGCTGAACACATCTGATAAGCCAGATATATGTGTATAGCCACCATGAGCTGGAGACATTTTATCTGCATTTGTGGCTGTTAACAGTTTATACACCACAGGGCCATATGGGATAAGTCGTTATCTACACAGTAGAACTATTTTTTGTCGGTGGGCTGGTCTTTGCTCACAGTAAGGTGAAGGAATATTTGGGATCTAGTTTATTGTTGTCTTAAGGGACATCTGGCAGTCCCTGATATACTCTATATCCCATTAACCATTAATCCTGTCCCTTTCAGCAGACATGGAGGACACAGCATAATATTTCTCTTTACTACCTGCAGCAGCTAGAGATAGTGTAACACAGGATATGGATATATTTTTTTCTGAAAATGAAATGAATCTCTCTCTACCAGCATTGTTTGAAAAGGAGACTGTACTTATCAACTAATTAAAATTGCAATGGGACATCTGGACATTTGAAAAAATATATAGAATTACAGATGTTACCAGGGGATTAAGGGTGAATAAATTCCCCACCTTTGATATAACTGATACAGATTTCATTAACTCTTGGAATAGCATTCTAACAGATTGTTATATTCGACTAATGCAAACGTTGTTACAATATAAAATGTCTCTTCTGAATATGGTGAGGAAAGAGATAGATGAAAAACAAATTGAAATGATGAAACATAGAGGTGAACAGGATTTTTCCAATTTTGATATTTTGTTAAAGAATTCTGTTGCAGAGGGTAAACAATTTATTATTGAGACCAAGCATTCTAAGCATCTGTGTGACAAAGAAGACTATAATAATGATTCTGTCTATATTTGGAACAGGAAAATTAGACAGGCGAATAGTAACATTCAATCCCAGAAAAATAACAACAATAAAGATAAAGCCCGTATACCTAGGCAGAGAAATAGAAGATATAATAAATAGGTAACGTTGAAGGGGCCTCTACAGATGATCTTGCATCTTCTAGTGGGGAAGAAATTGTACAACCACCCACTAATATACTAAAAAATAGATGCTAAAGGTGCCCAAGATACACAAAATACACAGAATGTATTAGCTGTACCTGCTGTAAAGCCCAAATATACAGGAGGGACACCTACACAATACGCCCCAGTATCGCAGGTCTCCAAATATATACCAGTGTAACACATACAATCCCAGAATAGTACTACCTCCTCTAGGCCTGAGGTATTAAGCAATATGTGCACATTGGAGAAGGTTTTTCCGAGGGACAAGGTGGGTGAAGGGGAAGGAGGGCCGAAGCAGGGTCAGGAACGTTACCAACTGAGGGGCAACAAGAATGACTCCAAATACAAACTGACAACATCATTAATCTATCCAGTCACACACTAACTTGTTACCAACATAAAGTTTTGTCACCTGGTCTAAATTTCTCTCCCACTACAGACTTTAATCTTTTTAACACCATTATACACGTTAATCGTCTAATAAGAACCATTACATTACGAAAATATTTCAGAGATAGCACACAACCTACAAATGATCACTGCGAATCAGCGTCTGGTAATTGGGAAATGTCTTTCCAAGAATCATGTGATGTATGGTCACTTGAACAATTGGAACAGGAAGGAAGGGTAAAAGATTTGGGGCACGACCCGATAAAGATCGTAGTTTGCGGCGCAAGCGAGCGAACCCCTGCCGCCCGTAGTTTCAGCTCGCAATTCGAGCTATCACATATACAGCGCCGTCAGATGCTAAAGTGCCGTAAGTCGGATAAACAGGCGATGTCCAGAAATCTGCGTAAGTACAAATTTCTGGAGTCGCCAGTGACTTATGGCACTTTAGAAACTGCCGGCGCCTACAAAACCTGACTAAGTTATGAAATCCCCCGTACTGTCTAACACGCCTCCCAAACATAGCCCGACATGTCTAACCCTCTATTCGCTATCCCCCCTCACTCTCCTAATAATAAATGCATTAACCCCTAAACCGCCGCTCCCAGACCCCGCCGCCACCTAATAAAGTTATTAACCCCTAAACCGCCGCTCTTGGACCCCGCCGCCACCTACATTAACTACCCCCTAATTTGAGTTCCTACCACGCCGCCACCTATATTAACTACCCCCTAATGTGAGCCCCTATACCGCCGCCAGCTACATTACCTACCCCCTAATGTGAGCCCCTATACCGCCGCCACCTACATTAACTACCCCCTAATGTGAGCCCCTATACCACCGCCAGCTATATTACCTACACCCCAAATGTGAGCTCCTATCCCGCCGCCAGCTATATTAAAATTATTAACCCCTAATCTAATCCCCCTACCCCGCCGCCAGCTATATTAAATAATTAACCCCTAATCTAATCCCCCTACACCGCCGCCACCTATATTAAATTAATAAACCCCTAATCTAATCCCCCTACACCACCGCCAGCAATATTAACTATATTAACCCTAATTATATTAGGGTTAATATAGTTAATATTGTTATTATATTATATATATTAACTATATTAACCCTAATTATATTAGGGTTAATATAGTTAAAATCGTTAAAATATTATATATATATTAAGTATAATAACCCTATCTAACTCTAACATCCCTAACTAAATTCTTATTAAAATAAATATAATTAATATTAATTTTATTAATTAAAATATTCCTATTTAAATCTAAATACTTACCTATAAAATAAACCCTAAGATAGCTACAATGTAATTAATAATTACATTGTAGCTATTTTAGGGTTTATATTTATTTTACAGGTAACTTGGTATTTATTTTAACTAGGTACAATAGCTATTAAATAGTTAAGCCAATCGGATTGATTAAATGGTTCAGCCAATCGGATTGAACTTGAATCTGATTGGCTGATTCAATCAGCCAATCAGATTTCTCTACCTTAATTTCCGATTGGCTGATAGAATCCTATCAGCAGAATCGGAAATTCGACGGACGCCATCTTGGATGACGTCATTTAAAGGAACCTCATTCGTCAGGGAAGTCGTCGTGCTGGATGGATGTTCCTCGTCGGAGGATCGAATACAGAAGATTGAAGATGCCCCTTGGAAGAAAACTTCGCCCCGATGGAGGACCTCTTCTTTGCCACTTGATTGAAGACATCGCCCGGATGGAAGACTTCTTCTCTGCCGCTTGATTGAAGACATCCCCCGAATGGAAGACTTCTTCTCTGTCGCTTGATTGAAGACATCGCCCAGATCGGATGAAGAGTTCTGCCCGGCTGGGTGAAGACAAGGTAGGGAGATCTTCGGGGGGTAATGTTAGTTTTTTTTAAGGGGGGTTTGGGTGCGTTTAGAATAGGGGTATGTGGGTGGTGGGTTGTAATGTTGGGGGGTGGAATTGTGGTTTTTTTTACAGGCAAAAGAGCTGATTTCTTTGGGGCATGCCCCGCAAAAGGCCCTTTTAAGGGCTGGTAAGGTAATAGAGCTGTTAACTTTTTTAATTTAGAATAGGGTAGGGACATTTTTTTATTTTGGGGGGCTTTATTATTTTATTAGGGGGCTTAGAATAGGTGTAATTAGCTTAAAAATTTTGTAATCTTTTTTTATTTTTTGTAATTTAGTGTTTGTTTTTTTTTGTAATTTAGTTTAGTTTATTTAATTGTAGTTTAGTTTAGATATTTGTAGTTTATTTAATTTATTGATATTGTAGGTGTATTTGTAACTTAGGTTAGGATTTATTTTACAGGTAAATTGGTAATTATTTTAACTAGGTAGCTATTAAATAGTTATTAACTATTTAATAGCTATTGTACCTAGTTGAAATAAATACCAAGTTACCTGTAAAATAAATATAAACCCTTAAATAGCTACAATGTAATTATTAATTATATTGTAACTATCTTAGGGTTAGAGGTTGATAGACATTGCGCATGCATTAGGTGTTAGGTTTTATTTAGCAGCTAGTTTAGGGAGTTACGGGGCTCCAATAGACAGCGTAAGGCTTACTACGGCCGCATTTTGTGGCGAGGTGAAAATGGAGTAAGATTTCTCCATTTTCGCCACGTAAGTCCTTATGCTGTATATTGGATACCAAACTGTGCGGGTTTGGTATACCTGCCTATGGCCCAAAAAACTACGGGCGAAGGCAGAAATATACAAGCGTAACTTCTAGGTTACGCCGTATATAGGATACCAAAACCCGCGCAAATGTTGGCGTCGCCGGCTTCTGCGGGCGACGCTGTATATCGGATCGAGGCCTTGGACCATGAAGGTACTAATTTGATTATAAGCTTAAAAAAAAACATAATCTTTCTATCCCATACAGAGTAGGGACCCACACTGGGACTCTTCTTTAACAGAGTAGAAAGTGATTTATCCAAACTTAAATTTGAAAGTAATTACTCCCGTTCTAACCTATCAAGTAGCGAAAGATTAGCCCTATTAGAGCTAAATTAGATTGTAATCCTATTATTTCTTGTTTCAACAAAAAGCTTTATTGAATGAACATATACAGAATGACATCCTTTACATACAAGGTAATGAATAGCGTATTACAAGCCAGAGTAAAGGACCGACAATTAACCATATTTTTACATTTGTTATGTTCAATGCTGTACATTTTACTTTGCTAATTTTCAATAAAACGCTAAAATATTTGAGGCTGACGCTGTCGGGTCCAAGCGTACCATGTTTACAACCTGTCAAGGTCGTAATTTCAATGTTGAATGTAAATAAGCCCGGCCACGCCAGCCCCAGTTAAACTTTGAACAATTCAGGATAAGACAGGAACAAAAGAGGAAAAGTAAGAGGGGATAGTGAAAAAAGAAGGGGGTAGCATATTAATAGTAGGAGGGGTGGGTGGGAAATGGTTGGGGAAAAGAAAAAAAAAACACAACATACGTTAATGAGGGGAGGAGATGGATAATGGATTTTAACACTTCTGTCTATTTTGATCCAGTGAAACCAGACCCCCCCACAGTTTTCACCACAGTGATCCGCCCAAACTCCAATATTGTCTTGAGTCTATATTTCCTTGCCCTCCCAGATCAGAATCATGTATTCATGTGTCTCCAGTCTCCCGGTCTTTAGATAATGAAATCTCTCTAGGCTCAATAGGTCCCAGACCCCGGCCTTCCATTCCTCGAGGCTTGGTGTGTGTAGTGATTTCCAATGCCTTGGTATGAGTCCCTTTGCACAGTTTAACATTAAGAGGAGCAGGTGGCGTTTTGCTTCCATGACTATCTTAGGAAGTTCGTGGTATATGAGATATTTAGGATCCGGAGGTATAATCACTTCTAGTAGTTTGCTGCATTCCCGGAATACCTCGCTCCAAAAGGGTCGTATATGGGGGCAATGCCACCAAATATGTAGCATAGATCCCTCTTCTCCGCATCCTCTCCAGCATCCCCCGCTCGTGTGTGGGTATATTTTTTTCAGCCTCTGTGGGGTGAGGTACCACCTGCTCAGAAACTTAAAGTGAAGTTCCTGAAGTCTCATCGAGACCGACACCCATTTTGCTTTGCGGAATATGGATATCCACGCCTTTGAGTCAGGTTCTAGGCCCAGTTCTTGTTGCCAAGCAACCACATAGGAGGGAAGCACATCGTCTCCTCCCTCAATAAGAAGCTTATATAGAGTCGAGATAAGATGTTTCGGCAAGTTCGGTGAGGTGCAAAGCACCTCAAATGGTGTTTTTTGTCTATTCAGCGATTCCCTGTCCCGCAGGGTGCTGAAATAGTGATTAAATTGTGCCGTTCTGTACCATGAGGAGAATAGGTCGCAGTCCCAATCAGCCAATTCCGCCTGTGTTTTGATTTTACCCCTTGTCAGGGCACTCGATATCGCGGTCTCAGCTAACGTGTAACAAGACCTCCGAGAGTAAATTTGGTTCGCTAACCCGTTATCTGGGTTTTCCCGAACGGGCGTCACTGGTGAGAGGGGTGTGGAGATATGAGGTCTCGCCCTGATCAGTTTGTCCCAGCCACGTAATGTATCTTCAATCAGCGGGTACTGGAGGAGCCAATTAGGGCGTTGTGTGGGGCTGATCCATGCTAGAGAGCCCACATTGCCCCTATGGAGAATCTCCCTGTCTAAGCCTATCCAGGCCTTGTTGGGCGAGCCATGACACCACTCGACCAAACGCTGCAGTTGAATAGCCTTAAGGTAGTCGCTCAGTCGAGGGACACCTGCCCCCCCCGGTCTCTGGGAAGGTACATCGTTCTTTTATTAATCCTTGGCCTCAGATTGTTCCAGATATAGGACTCTAGTGCTGACTGAATTTGGTGGATTATATGTTCTGCTGATGACAAAGGAATCGCCTGAATAATATAGAGGACCCTGGGCAAGATGTTCATTTTTGCAACCTGGATTTTACCCATCCAAGAGATGGTTTTGTTTTTCCAGGCTGCCAGGTCTCGGGTTACCTCCTCTCTTATGCGTTTGTAGTTTACATTCACTATTTCTTTAATCGAGGAGGCTAAGGTGATACCCAGGTATTTTAGATGTTTTGGAACAACTTTTAGGGGGTGACAGTTGTTATGGGAAGTAAAAACGTCTCCAGGTACTGAAATGTTCAATATCTCTGATTTAGTGAGATTGAGTGAAAAATCCGACACTCTCCCGAACCTTTCAAACTCGGCCAACGACTCCCGCAGGGATAAGTCATTGTCGGCCAGAGTCAGAAGCACGTCGTCGGCGTACATGGCCAATTTATACTCAACATCCCCCGTTCGGTATCCACATATTTCAGAGTTTTTGCGGATTCTACAAGCTAGGACCTCCATGACCAGGGCAAATAGCAGGGGTGAAAGGGGACACCCCTGTCTCGTTCCATTTGATATCCTGAAGGATTCAGAGAACAGTCCATTCACACGGACTTTGGCGTTCGGGTTGGAATATAAAGAGAATATATAGTTTATGAAACATGGTCCGAAACCCATTTTTTCCAGGGTATGCAGCATAAAGATCCAGTTTACCCGGTCAAAGGCCTTTTCCGTGTCCGTCGACACAAGGACCAGCGGAGCGGAATTGGCCTGCGCATGAGTGATCAGTTGGATCACTCTGAGAGTATTATCCCTTGCCTCTCTGGCCGGGATAAACCCTGTTTGGTCCGTGGAGACCAATTGTGGCAAGAAGTTTTTAAGACGATTCGCTATCACTTTGGCCAGGATCTTAACATCGGAGTTAAGCAGCGATATTGGTCTGTAGCTGCCAGGCAGGTTTTCTGGTTTGCCTGGTTTGGGGATAACCGAAATATATGCTTCAAGCATCGTACTCGGTAGGGTAGGCGTCTCTGGGAGCTGGTCAAATACCCGAAGCAGATGGGGTGTTAATACTCCGGCAAATTTTTTGTAGTAGTGCATTCCAAACCCATCAGGGCCTGGGATTTTCCCGGTTGGAAGGCTTTTAATAGCAGCTAGGATCTCCTCTACTGCTATAGGCGCCTCCAGTTGACCCGCCTGTTCTGCAGACAAAGATGGCACTTCTGCTTCCTCGATATAGTCAAGGGTCTCTTGTTTAAGAGTCCCTCTATCTCGGGGGTCTACTTGCATACCTTCTGCTGTGTGTATATTGTACAGGGCTTTATAGAAGGTACCAAAGATATTTGCTATGGCCTTTCCCTCCTTATGCGTCTTTCCCTGTTTGTCCGTGGATTCATAGACAAACGAGCGCAATCTTTTTCGAGCCAATGCTCGGGCCAGGAACTTCCCCGCTTTGTTACTATGTTCAAAGAACATTTGACGTAATATGAGGGCTTTTTTGTGTTGCTCTTCTTGCAGATGACGCAGCAGCGCCGATCTGGCTGAGGCCAGCTCTTTTTGTAGTGCCTGGTCTGTGGGCAGTTCTTTGTGGTTTAATTCTAGTTGCGAGACTTGCGCTAATAATGCATTATAAGTCTCTCTGTTGGATCTGCGCTTAGCTGCGCTGTGTCCGATCAGGTAGCCCCTGATTACACTCTTGTGCGCCTCCCACACGACAGAGCTATCCATAGCGTCATTCGCGTTCAGGAGGAAATATTCTTCTATGTTTTTATGTAGATCATTTGTTAAGAGTTTGTCATCTAGAAGGTATTCATCAAGTCTCCAAACGTGAGGAATTACTGGAGTGTTTGGCCAGTTGATAGTGCATTTAACAGGTGCATGATCCGACCACGTGATCGTGCTGATACTGCATCCTGTTGTTAGCCCAAGCCCCACTGAGTCGGTAAAAAGATAGTCTATTCTGGTGTACTTTCTGTGGGGGTGTGAATAGAATGTAAAGTTTTTGTCTGATGGGTGGTAGGTACGCCAGATATCGTGTATGACTAGGTCTCTTAAGGACCGAGATAGATGTTTAGTCACTTTTTGCGGGGTGCTGGAGAGGCCGTCCGAAGCATCTAAACTGGGGTTTAGTGAGACATTAAAGTCTCCTCCCAGAAAGAGCACACCCTTCTGTACTTCCAAAATGAGCCGTGCTATTTTCTTAAGAAACACATCCTGCGCCTTGTTTGGGAAATATAGATTGGCCAGGGTCATGGGCCTGCCATATAATTTGCCTACCATAATTATGTACCTTCCATTTGGGTCTTTCAAGATTTGCTCTGACTGGAAGGGGACACTGTGGTGGAACAATATGCCAACTCCATTTTTTTTTGAGGGGCCAGAAGCAAAATTAGCTGTTGTATAGTGTCTGTTAAACCACTTAGGCTCCCTGTATTTAGAGTAGTGGGTTTCTTGAATAAAAATGATGTCACCACCCATTCTATGTAAATCTCTCGTGATAATTGAGCGTTTCCCCGGGTTGTTTAGGCCCTTAACATTCACTGTGAGGAGGTCCAGACCATGGACTCTACGCCGCTGGTGCGGGAGCGCCATTTATGTGAAAAAAAAAAAAAGGGGGGGGGGGGGCAATATATAAAAGGGAGGGGTAGAAAGCGAAAAGAGTAAGGGGAGAGGGTAAGTGGAGGTATAAGAAGTGGAAGTTTTAAGTGGAGGAGGGTTGACGTGTACAAAGAAAGGAACAGGGGTAGGGACGGATTAAGGGGATTGTAGGGGGGGTACGGGAGGGAGAGGGGTATTGAGCTGAAAGATAGGATAAGTGGTAGTAGGGGTAGAGGATTCCAGAAGGGATCAGGCAACAAGAGGCTGGATCCTTACGTGTAACACAAAAGGATCAAGGGGTGGAGGGTTAGAAGATAGGGGATAAGTATCTATATATTTAGTAAGTAAACCAATAGGAGGTATTAGCCTCAATACTCTTATAGCAATATAGTAACAGATGATTGAACTTTGTAGGTATAGTAACTCTAGAAATATCAGTAACCATTGTCAGAACTTTGTTGTATACTAAGGACGAAACACCGAAATCGTCCAACATAATAGCATCCTCATGGAACACAGTACAATCTATAACGAGCCCGGCCCATCAGCCCACCCAGTGTGCCCCTGTTTATGGTGTGCTAGATTCCTCTACAGATTAAACCCACATGCCTCTTTAATTATGCTGATATGGCTCTCAACTAGGTGTTTTTTTTTTTTTTTTTTTTTTTTTTTCTTTTAATATTGTTTTATCATAATTCTCCAATAACGTTTCTGAAAGTGTTAAAACTCCCTGCAGCCTTAATTTCCCCCACCTGATATAACATGTTCCAAGCAGCTGCCCTCCTCCTTTCTCCAGCTCCAAGGGGTCTCTTATTTTTAAATTCTATGCTATGTTATGATATTTACATTTTGCTAGTTCTTGGGGGGGAGAGAAACAACTAGTCAGTAAACCAACCGCTTTTATCCCTATGTGAAGTGTATTTTGTGTCTGAGAAACTGTGAACATATGCAACAATACAATGATAATTGTCAAGATCAATTCAGCAATTTGTACAGTGCTATAGATGAGCATAACAAGAGGCAACATATCAATTCCCAGAATCTACCAGTGTCTTTCATTATCTGAGTATTCTGATTAAGGTATCAGCCACACTTAATGTTAGGCACCTTGCTAAATAGCTTGGAGAAAACGTTATAATTAAAACATATTTCCCATAATGGGGTAGATAG